>NC_042997.1:114496613-114501613 GCF_006345805.1 Octopus sinensis | reverse complement strand
AATCGATTTTATTAAAGTCGATATGATATCAAAATAGAAATCAATGCGATATCAACAGCGAGGAAAGTATAAAAATTTTTGAATGGGAGTATGGACATTAAGAGAATCACCATTGGTGTCCTTGTCCACAAAGCACCTCTTCAATCATGGGATGTCAAATCAAGAAATAACTCATACGTTAAAAGAAAAGCAAACAAGAAACAGGAAGACTTCAGGAAATGGAACTTTAAATTGAAATATTTAACAAACACACATGCTGAATGAACTGGAAATGACACCAGAATGACTCGGTAAAGAGAAAGGTGACAAAGATAGATAAACAGCAAACTTTAAAAACTGAGTGTACCCTTAATCTGCTTTCCTATAATTTCAATGATAGGTTTGAGTTTTTCAATTTAACTTCTATCATCAATCATTTACATCAGGAGTCTGTCTTAGAACATTTGTTAGATGTTACAACTACGGCAGAAATAAAATTGTCCATTAGGCAATCACCATTTGGCAAGACGGCCCATTTACATTCCTGTATGGGAGAATGGAAGAGAGCTGCTGCTCAGGGGATTCCTGCATTTGTTCTGCTGGCTATAAGCAAAAGAACCACGTTCTTAGCAATTTAACGATCCTTTTACAATTTATTTGTAGAGTGGGATAAAACTTCCTTCCCTTTCATTACTGATGAGATCTTTGCTTTCGCAGTTTGACTGGATCAATACTTACCTCATGGACATTATGAATCCAAGAATACTTGGGGAATAGTCCAAGCTAGTCTTCGAGACCTCAGGACAGCGAGGATATGAATAACTGCCAGACATTTGTATTCTGTCAAATAGATCAAGTTTAGTCTTCTATACATGTACGGGTGTGTATGTGTGGGTGTGTGTGTGTGCTGTGAAGGTAATGAACAAAACAGAAAAGAAGACAATATGTGAGGAACAAGTTTTAACATTTTAACAAATATGGCTTTAATTTAATGCTTAAAGGGAAGGGAAAGAATCTTGGTGCTTCGGGCAGTAGTCCTTCATACAAAGAAAGATGGAGAAGAAAAATAAAAGAGAAAAATCAATGAGAAAAGTTGGTTGGAGATAAAAAGGAAGGATTTATTTGCCAGGGGAGAATGTAGTTTCATGGGATGAGTTAGGGAGGGAGTGGGAGGGTTTCTGTGTTTAGTGATAAGCACGGGGGTAGGGTAAGTGTGTAAGATGCATGTGGTTTTTTTGAGGGTGTGTAGGTGTGTGGAGAAAATATAAATGAAGAATAGAAAAACTAGTTAGGGGTCTGTAAAGGTTGCAAGATAAAGTGCAAAGTGTTGGAAGTAAAGTCATAGCACCTGGCAGCAGTTGTAAGCGATTGGAATGAAGAAAAAAGATTTGGTTTTTAAAAAAGGATTTTTCAATAATTGTTTTGTTATACAGTAGTAGAGATATCTAAGACAGGGGCCACTAAAGTGGTCAATATCGATCCCCAAGGGTCGGTGGGACTATTCATGAGGTTGATAAATGCCTGGAAACTGCACATCTACTAATTATTATTATTATTTATTTTCTTGTACATGCTTGGGGATTGATGAGGGAGTCAAGGATTTCACGAAGGGGTCAATGGTCTAAAAAGTTTGGGGACCCTGATTTAAGATGATGAAATGGAAAAATCCAGTCGTAAATGCCAGAAGTAAAACAGGCAGAGGAGAAAATTCTAAAACCTTGTGTGGTGGAGGAGGAAGCTGGATGGAGAGGAGAGCAAGGATAAATAACAAGAAGAGTGAAGAATGTGTGCGTGTGTGTGTGTGTTAATGAGAGATGTGGTAGTCAAGCTAAGTGGGTGCGTGCACATGTGTAAGAAGGCTGGAAGACTCAGGGGCAAGGATTGGCTGTTGTTGGGAGCAATAGTCAAACCAGAGATGAAAGTGTTAAAAGCAATCGAAAATCAAGATAGGAATGATGGGTGGGAGAAAGTTATGTGAGGGAAAAAACATATGTTGCAAGCGTATGAAGGTGTGTGAGTGATTGTGCGTTCTTGAACAATTATATTTATATGTGTGTGTAGAATGAAAGTGAGTTTATATGTGAGTGTGTGTGTTGAGGGGGGTTATACAGGAGCAGAGAGTAGGTATGTATGTCTTAGTTAGCAAGAGAATGTGTGTGTAGGTGTGCTGGTGTAAGTACTGGTTAAGGGGGAAAGAAGGTGGAGATAGGATGTGTGTTTGCGAGTGTGTGAGAGTTCTGAAGATGTGTATGGTGGCGGTGATTGTGTGTTCATGGAAACGGCATTGGTTTATTAAGAGTAAGTGGTGAGTATGTGGTGGATGGAGTAATTGGGATGTTAAGAGCATAAGTGGGTTGTGTGGAGTGGTGTGTTAGAGGGGAGAACGAATAAAGCAACAAGGTAGAAAGAAGGTTAGAGGAATTGTGGAGGAGTTGAAATCGAAAGGTTTGGAAAGAGAAAATGAACTCCTATTCCTCCTGGATATGAGTAGTGGATGAGGCAGGAGTGGCAGCCATGCCAAAGATGTGAGATCTTGCGTGGAATGGTTAGCAGAGCAGAAATGTCGAGAGACAGGAGACTCATTGCCAAGTCAGATGTCTCTGAGGTGCTTTGTGAACCTATCAACCAGTCAGTAACTGGTTTGTCTGATGTTGAAAAGATTGCTGAGGGGGGAATAGTAGAGGGAACATTATATATATCTATAATATAAATTGGACATGGACGATCGTTGTATTCTTTTTTGTCTTGAGGTTCACAGCCAAACGGCTGGGTGGATTTGCGTGAACAATGGCACACATGTGGAGACAGGTGCATAGGTTGGGATGCGGTTTGTATTGTTTTCATAGCCCCCATACTTACCGAGAAGAATGATTAAAACTTTTTCTAATGGAATTCTCCTGTTTGTTCTGCCATTAAAACAACCAGTTGCTCACAGAGCCGGCATATACCATTTCACTAGCGATAAGGGGAGTATAGGATGACAGTCAGTCAAAACTTTCGCTATGCAGTCTTTCTTCTTTCACCTCTTTGTGGGGTTAATAATCTTAATCTTTAGTTATAGTTTCTCATTCAAACTACATAATACGCAGAATTGTCGGATTAAGACAGTAGGGTGTTTTGAAGGAGATTTGGCTGCTATTTCTACCAGGTCTAGCTACCATTTAGAGGTCTGAACTTAATTTTCATTCTCATATTTGCATTTCAAAAATTTAACATAATCTTTTCCATAAATCAACTATCGTAAAAATTTTATACGATGAGCACGCACACACGCACACACACACACACACATACGCGCACGCACACATCCATTTCATACATCTTCTTTCAATTTCTGTTCTCTGCAAATAAAATTTTTATGGATACAACTGGTTACAAAAATAGGGATTAATGTATAATTTCTTTCTATGTTAATAATTAAACCAATGTTTTAATGATTAGACAGAGGTCCAATAGAATAGCTCTCAGAAAGAGACTATGTAAAAATTCGTTCTTCACAACTCCTGAAGCTGTTTTCTGACAAGGGGTGGGAGTCAAGAAATTTTTATACAGCTGGAGGCTCCAATCGAAACTGGGGACATGAAATGATAAGGTTGAGAAACGCTGGTATAGATTATGCCTAACCGAAAACGATCACAGCCACATCATCAAAACAGACCAGGTGAAACCGCGCTTAGCTGCTAGTATATATATATATATATATACATATAACAATTACAGTGTAGAAGACATATTAGCCACTCAAAAATACGCAAAGGCAGTTAACTTCACTCAATCATTATTATTTAGTGAGAAACTTTTCATTATGCTAATTGCAATCAGGTTACTGACAGGGTTCCACTGCATATTTTTGAATATAATATAAGTGTCTTCCATGCAGTAATACGTCAAATCACTTGCCAGACAAGTACACACGCACGCACGCACGCACACACGCACGTACACACACACACACACGCATAGATTACTATTCCATTAATAATAGATCAACAAGAATGTAATCCGTCCAGTGAGAGATAAATATCATTGAATATGCATAGTATTTAAATATGAGCTCCTAAAAGTTTCATGCTGCGGAAACACAATAATTCCACCTTTTGCCTTTACCTTTCTCTCGCCTTTTCTTGTGTTTTGTCATAGAGCAGCCATGTTCTGTATTCTGAAAGATTACTTTGAGTCACAAGACAATAGATAAATCTGCCGAATTTTTGTTTCCACAGTATAAAACTATTAGTAGCTCATATTTAAATACTGTGTGCTCGTGCATGCGTGCGTGTGTGTCAAAGTATCGAGAAGGCCGGCAGATGCTGTTGTACACCTCTGGTCAAAATGCGCATCCAATTTTGTCTTAATTATGCCATTCTTTTCTATCTAGACCCAAATCAGGATCAATTCGGTTTGACCGGCAGTTTTTTGAAATAATTTCCACATTTCCGCAGGAGTGGCTGTGTGGTAAGTAGCTTGCTAACCACCACCACACACACACACACACACACACATATATATATATATATATATATAGAGATATAGATATAGATATATATAGATATAGATATAGATATATATATAGATATAGATATAGATATATATATAGATATAGATATAGATATAGATATATATATATATAGATATAGATATATATATATATATAGATATAGATATATATATAGATCATCATCATCCATCATCATCATCCGTTTAGCGTCCGTTTTCCATGCTAGCATGGGTTGGACGGTTTCTCCTGGGGTCTGTGAAGCCAGAAGGCTTCATCAGGCCAGTCAAATCTGGCAGTGTTTCTACGGCTGGATGCCTTCCTAACGCCAACCACTCCGTGAGTGTAGTGGGGCTTTTACGTGCCACGCACTGGTGCCAGACAGAGCTGCAAACGGCCACGAACAGATGGTGCTTTTTATGTGGCCACCGCACGAGGGCCAGGCGAGGCTGGCAACGGACACGAAACGGGCGGTGCTGGCAACGGTCGCGAAACGGAAAGTTCTCTTACATGCCACCGGCACTGGTAA
>NC_042997.1:114466736-114496513 GCF_006345805.1 Octopus sinensis | reverse complement strand
ATATATATATATGAAAAAACAAGTCAAAAATAGAAAATGCTAAGATAATTTTATAGTGAATCTATATATATATATATATTCAGTCATTTTGACTGCAGCCATGCTGGACCACCGCTTTTAGTCGAGCAAATCGACCTCAGGACTTATTCTTTGTAAGCCTAGTACTTATTCTATTGGTCTTTTTTTACCGAACCGCTAAGTTTCGGAGACGTAAACAAACCAACATCGGTTGTCAAGCGATGTTAGAGGGACATATACAAACACATACACACACACGACGGGCTTCTTTTAGTTTCTGTCTATCAAATCCATTCACAAGGAATTGGTTGGCTCGAGGCTATAGTAGAAGACACTTGCCCAAGGTGCCAAGCAGTGGGACTGAATCCGGAACCATGTGGTTGCTAAGCAAGCTACTTTATTTCATATAATTTGCCACAAGGTTATTACATATAGCCCTTGTGGCAAATTATATGAAATAAAGTAGCTTGCTTACCACACAGTCACTTCTGCGCCTATATGTATATATATGTGTGTGTGTGTATAATATATATATATATATATATGTGTGTGTGTGTGTGTATGTATATATGTATACATACACACATACAATTATAATTAAGGGTACCGAAGAGGCACCACCATGCCAGAAATAGCATATATAGACACACACACATATCCATACATATGCATTTCATATATTACATACACACATACACATATATCGACTCTCTTAAAATTTCTAACACAGGTGTATTTTATGTGGCTACAGTCTATGGAATCTATCCCTACATATGACTGGCATTTTATGTTATTGAATCCTACAAGATTTAAACCGTTAATTTAATTTAATTAGTTCTATTTTTAAAAAATACCATCAAAAAAGTGTTCTATCAAACGTCACTAACATATGTATAAATATGCTTAGGTGTGTGTATGTTTCTTATGTAATATATGCTGTGCGTATGTATACATGTGTGTGTATATATATGAATTGCATATGTATATAATCTTTTCTACTCTAGGCACAAGGTCCGAAATTTTTGGGGAGAGGGCTAGTCGATTAGATCGACCCTAGTACGCAACTGGTATTTAATTTATCACCTCCGAAAGGATGAAAGGCAAAGATATATATTTCTTTACTAAACATAGAGGGGACAAACAGGGACAGACAAAGGGATTAAGTCGATTACATCGACCCAGTGCGAAACTGGTATTTATCGACCCCGTGAGGATGAAAGGCAAAGTCGACCTCGGCGGAATTTGAACTCAGAACGTAGCGACAGACGAAATATTGCTAAGCATTTCGCCCGGCGCGCTAACGTTTCTGCCAGCTCGCCGCCTTATATGAAAATCCAAGATATAAGAGCTAAGAGTTCTACAAACATTCACCATTAATGTTCTCTTTTTGCCACAACTTCAGGTGAGGTGTTTTTTCACATTTGCTGAACAGCTGACCTCAACAATAGTACATGACATTTGTTCCATGATAGATCAGCTTCGTTAAGTCTCCACAGAATTGCAATTTTTAGTGGACTGTTTCAGCAAGAACCCCTCCACTCCTTTTTAAAGGTAGTTCTGGCGTGTCTTCGGTACGAGCGCCAAGACAGTTTTTCTTACAGATAGCACGGCTCTGCCAGTCCTTTGATATCTTGAATATTCTAACATGTAACCTCGTTATATCCGCATTAGAGATAAGGCGCGCCCACTGCCAGAACAAACACCAGTGCAGATAAGCTGCCCTCTTGGAATATTCTCGTTGATAACTAAATCTGTTTCTGACTATTGGAATTTGAACTCAACATAAAGTGCCTAAACAGTGGCAGTTGTGTGGGCTATGTAGTTAGTCGTTTAATCAACTATAGCTGATGGAACTTTGGTACTCTAGTATCAATGAGTGATGGACAGTCAAACTTATTCTTAAGTCTAATCATGTTAGGAGACTCCCGTGGCACTGTTTCACTTCTTTAAGTTCAGCTTTGCTCAATAAGTTGTCGGGCATAGTTCTCAAGCCCCACCCCCTTTTGCCTGTTCATTAGTAACCAGCCCTTTTTGTTCGGCAGTAATCTTGAACACACATTCAAGTAACCAGTGTATAGTTTATACGTAACATTTAAGCATGCTATTATCCATGTTGGCCTGTAATTTCTTTGTTTTCATTTTTTCCCCTTCACCTGTGTCTCCTGGTACTTAAACTTATTGCCTATACAACTGTCAGCCAGATTGGCACACTAAGTTCTGCGTCCAGGTTCTTGTTTGTTTCATTTATGGATTGACGGTTTTTTGTTTTAGAACTTGGGTTTCCCACACCAATATCCGCTATAGTGACGCGTGTGTATGTATATAATCCGTATGCATGTATAAAATACGTATGCAATAAGTAAATGTATGTGTGTGTATTGAAAATAGCATGTTCTAAGTTTATAAAATAAGTTTTCAGTAATACTTTTTGGGTTTACATCTTGTTTGCAGGAGAGCTAATACGTTTGAAACAAAATGATGAACATCACACAGTCTCACTTCACTTTCAAGTGATATATTAGGGTAGCACAATCACATTTCTTTCCTTCGTTAGACGTAGGCCCTTACGACTAACAAGTTCTAAACCAGACAGTAACAGAACGTTTCAAATGCATCGGAGTATCGTTTTTATCCGTTTCGATTCTAAGACATTCAGATGCCTTTGGGGTAAATTAGCATCTATATTTACCATGGTGTCTGTTAATTTCCTGTAATTGGTAGTCTAACATTTCCTTGTTAAATGACAATATAAATACAATAGAAACTCAATGAAATTACAAGTAGTAAGTGGTTTTTAACGAACCAGTTTCACTGAGTTCTAATGTCAGTTTTTGTCAAATAAGGAAGTTCTATTTTATTCAATGTAACTTCAGAGAAAGAATTTATCTTATTGTGTACACAATGTCTTGTGTAGTGTTGCATTTAACTGCAATTTCTTTACTGTTAATTATAATGTTTAACTTAAGCACAAACACAACAGTTTTTGAGGCGAGGGAATTAGTTGAACGTTTAACTGGTACTTTTTATCGACTCTGAAAGTTGAATGACAAAGTTAACCTCGGTGGAATTTGAACTCAACATAAAGTGCCTAAACAGCTGTCTGTCGTCGGGCATTTCCCCCGTCATTCTAAAGATAAGGGGACTATTCACTTCTTGTGTGTGTGTTTTAGTCATATTGAAGGAAATAGCAGCATGTATGTCTAACCAATGAACCTGTTATGAATCGTCATAGCAAGCTAAAAAATTTATATAATGTGTAAGTTTAAATTTGTATGGCAATAGCTGTGTGTATAGATGTATGTGCCTATATGTCTGTTTTGTGTGCATTTAAATTCAGAAAGGGAGGCAGATAAATTTCCTTGTGGATTACTGGTATAGAGTGGGATAGGAGTTATTGACATAGGTAAGCAGACTAATGCATAATTAATGTTGTCAGTTTCAATGTATCAACATTTCTTTCAGTATGTTTTATATGTATACAAATATATGTGTATGTTAGTCCAAAACTAAAGTACTGGAGTTGACGAGGTCAGCTAAACCCTTCAGTGTGGCCACATCCAATGAATGAAACCAATGAAAGAATTATATAATAAAATTATATATAAGTACAAATTACTACTGAAATGCTACCTTTAAGATAGCATTTTGGCACTAATCTTAATTTAACAAGTACTTTGCTTTGTTTCTTTTGGAAGTTGAATTTATATGGTTTTATAAACTGTATGCATAACTGATGAGAAGTAGGAAGATATGCACACTCAGGGACTAATTGACAAATGGTATGTGTCATAGAAATAATGTAAAAAAATTATCCATGCAAGTGGGACTTGGACTCTGCAAGCTGCATTGCAGGCTACTCATCTTTGAGGCCAGTACCTCTGAATAAGAAGCGATACAGGATAGAGGACACTCTTTTGTACTCCAGCATAGTAAGATGGTGATTACTAGTCAGATTGCTTGGTAAAGTGCATCTAGTATGTATTGTAAGACTTAGTACAAAAATTGTGTTATTTTTCTCTTTTGCTGTGTGTGTGTGTGTGTGCAAGATGACATAGCCTATGACATTCTCTCTTTGTAAGCATGACAAAATGGGTGTCAGAATGATTATATATATATATATATGTATGTATGTATGTATGTGTGTGTGTGTGTGTGTGTGTGTGTGTGTGTTAATAATCAGCAAATCAAAATATACAAAAATACAACCAAACAATAGATGTAAAAAAAAAAAGCAGTGAACAGATACAAATGAGACCAATTGATATCATTCAACTATGGTAGTAGTTGAATAATATTCTTAAAACTGCAATTTACTCATATGTGGCATCTTTCAGAGCTTGTCACTAATTCAGTTCGTAACCAAATGGAAATCCGTTAACATTTTTGAAGAGAACTGGTCCCTAGCTACATTTTGGTATAAAAAATTGAGATTTGGTCGTGTAGAAAAAAGTTTACATCAAAATTTGTAGCAACATTATAGAGTAACTCTACCAATCAAGTTTAAATCTAAATAACTTTTTTTATTTTAAAAACAAAATATGTTTATCTTAGCTTCAATGATAGAAAAACGCATAGAGAATTTTGTAGTTTTGGTCCCAAGCAACAAAAATTTGTATCAAAAAAGTTGTGAGGTAAAATATCATGAAAAAATATAAGTAAGGCAAAAAATTGGATTTCAGTATAATTAACTTTTATTTTAAAAACAAACTATATTTTAATTAAGCTTAAATGATAGAGCTCAGTTTGAGGAATTTCATGGTATCAATCTCATGCAATAAAAATAAAAAAAAGTTATGTTTGTTTCTCAAATTTGTGGGTGATAATATAGTTCTATACTTTTTTATGAATATAGTCCTAGGGGACTTTTAATATATGTCACCAGCATCATTGAGGTAAAGAAAAAATTATCAACAGCACCACTAATTGACACATTTGACACATTATTAATTAGCATAATAGCATAGCTTGGAAAAAATATGGATTACATAAGAAAATGTGAGCAAGAGAAATAATATTCTTAAGATTAGCACAAGTTGTTACACTTGGAAAAGTTCAAGACAAATTATTACATCTGGTATAGTACAAGACAATTTTTACTTAACAAGACAATTTTTACTTAACAAGACAATTTTTACTTAACAAGACAATTTTTACTTAAAATATTGCAGTTAAGGATAAACTTGGAATATTAAAAATTATTTGATTTTAATTTACAAAGTAACATAATTGTAGATTTTACTGTAACATACAACTCATTTTTGTATTCTATTTATTGTACTAATTTTGTACTACTATTATTTTTTATAACCTATTTTCAAATTTCTAATTATTAATTAATTAAAAAAATAGATTTTTTTAAAGTGCAAAAAATATTTTGAGTTATATTTTATTTTTAATAGAAGTAATAAATAATTACAAATAGAAGTAATAACTTGTAATAACATTTTTAGTTTTAATAGAAGCTAATATTTTCTAAATCTAAATATTTTATTTGAAATTTTATCCTTAGCTGCAATATTTTAAATAAAAATTTTCTTATTCTGTATTTTATCAGATGTAATAATTTGTCCTGTACTTTCCCAGGTGTATAATTTTAAGAACATTATTTCTTTTGCTCACATTTTTCCATGTAATAAATAAATAACACACCAGGTTGTAACAATTCTTATCTGAAGATCATAGTGGCATGAAACTTGAGTCTTAATTTATGTCTTGAGGACTCTTTCTTCATTCATTCAACAAAAATTAACATTTGTGTACACACACACACATATTTTCATCATTTTACATATGTTTTTCAATGTTGGCATGGTTTGGCAGTTTATCACTTGTTGCAGCCCATGTCATCTTGCTCATGCAACAACAGAGAAAAGCATCCAACTTTGTAGTTGTGTATGTCTTGCAGTGTAGATTGAGTACATGTTACTCACCATTAGTACTAAAATGTTTTCTCATGTGAGGAACTAAAGTGTCCCCTCTTTCCTGCTTCAGCTCTTTTTCTCAATTGCTATCCTCCTAGATTGGTAGCCTGTAATATAGTTTGCAGATAGTAGCAGCACATGGGATACGTGGACCACACAGGACTGTCACTTTATGTGTGTTTGCTATAGTCAAAGGTATGTTATATATAAGATAAAGGACAACCAATTTGGCTCCTGCACAGGGCAGCCAAAACTCATGCCACTGTTTGCAGTCTACATCAAGTTTATATACTCTCTTTACTCATTTACTTGTTTCAGTCATTTGACTGCAGCCATGCTGGAGCACTACCTTTAGTCAAACAAATTGACCCCAGGACTTTGTAAGCCTAGTACTTATTCTATCAGTCTATTTTGCCAAACATCTAAGTTACAGGAACGTAAACACACAGTCAGTTGTGAAAGTAATGGTTGGGGGGGGGGGACAAACACAAACACACAAATACATACCTACATACATATTTCTTGTTCCTACACACACACACACATTGAAATGTCTGGTATTTATATTTTGTTATCTGATAAAGTAATCTTCCTTTACACATTTTGTCAAATATTACTTCTTCCTGTTGCTTTATTTCTTCTAAGTTATATGGAGTACTTTTTTCGGTTGAATTTTCTATCATGGAACAGTTCATGATATATATATATATATATATGTGCTCAAGAGTGGATGTGTGGTAAGTAGCTTGCTTACCAACCACATGCTTCCTGGTTTCAGTCCTACTGCATGGCACCTTGGGCAAGTGTCTCCTACTATAACCTCTGACCAACCAAAGCCTTGTGAGTGCATTTGGTAGACAGAAACTGAAAGAGGTCTGTTGTATATATGTATGTGTGTGTGTGTCTGTGTTTGTCCCCGTCCCCCCCAACATCACTTGACAACTGATGCTGGTGTGTTTATGTCCCTGTAACTTAGCGGTTTCAGCAAAAATGAGACTAATAGAATAAGTACTAGGCTCACAAAGAATATCCTGATGTTGATTTGCTTGACTAAAGGTGGCACTCCAGCATGGCCACAGTCAAATGACTGAAACAACTAAAAGAATATATATATATATATATATATATATATATATATTTATATTTATAATATATATAAATCTCAAAGGTTGTAAAGGTAATGGTGATAAATTTCATAGAAAGTAATAGGCTGTCTCCTGAGCATTCATCACTCGCAATTGGGAGAGTAGAAACTCATGCTGTGTTTTTTGAACAGTATGCTGTTCCCTACCTGCTATCACTTTTTAACCTTACCAGATTGATAATGGGACATTTTATGGGTGGATGAATGCAAAATATCGTGTTGTGGACATTTGGCATGGAATATTAGAATAAATCAAAACATTTTTATGGTGTATGTATGTATGTGTGTGTGGTGTATATATATATATATATATATATATATATATATATATATATATATATATATAAAATATATAAAACTTTTGCACACCAAACAGGTGTGTATTTTCTTTTTGGACTGATTTGATTACAGCTGAGTTGGTTAGAAGCATTAAGTTACTACAAGCAGAAAAAAACAGTTGTTATCAGTTGCAAGTGTCTAAATGTTCATTTTTCCATGCTGTTATGAGTTGGACAGATCTATTGATATTACTATTCAGTTTTATCTTTTGTCATCTCTACTGTGAGACCCAACATCCCGAGAGCTCTGATCTTATCACTTACCATTCATTGTTGGTCTTTTTTTTTTATTGGTACAATCCTAGTTCAAAACACTTTTCCATATAGTACTTTTGATCCATTCCCTTCACATGTTCATATCAGCCCTGTGATATATTTATTTATTGATCAGTTTTGTTTTAATCAAATATGCATTGCCAAACTGATGGAATCTTGTGTCAGAGAACACTCTGGAACTTCTGGAATTCTCACAGTCTTATCCAGCCCCTGCAATTTGGATTCATCCCCAACTCCAGCTGCCGTGATCAACTTATTGAGTTTCTTGAAGACACCACCCAGATCACTGATGGTGGCTCATGGGTGGATGTTGTTTACCTTGACTTTGCTAAAGCTTTTAATTCTGTACCACACAAAAGACTTATGGCAAAACTCTCTGCAATGGGTGTGGAAGATGATCTTTTTTACTAGTTGGAGTCCTTCCTTCTCAGCCGAAAAGAGGTAGTTATGGTTCTAGGACTGCATTCTTCACCCTGTGAGATGTCATCATGTGTACCACAGGGATTTGTTCTTGGTTTCCAGACATGATTCTACTCACATGTCAAGTTTCATCAAAATCAATAAAATGATGTAGGAGCAGTTAGCTAACAACTCCACAAACACACCCACAGACAGAATTTCCCACATATGTAGTAGATGAAGTGACCACGCTTGGAATTTGGATTGCCAATCTGAAATCCCTATCTTGCTCAGAGCATTGACATCCTGGAAATTGTTCAGTGATGTGCAACCAAGTGAATATCCTCCAACAGGCATCTATCAAACTCTGAACACTTTGCTTCTCTGGGCATGGATACATTGAAGCTCCGACGTCTGACAACTGACTTGGTAAACACCCACAAAATTTTTGAGCACCTGTTTGAATTCCATGTGTTTAACACATATGGGCATGCCTACAAAGTCAGAAAACAGCACAGCTCCCATAACTTTCACAAACATATTTTCACACACAGAGTTGCTGAAGCATGCAACAAACCACCTGCATCAGTTGTTAGCTGCTGAGACATTACATCCTTTAAAACGTCCATGTTTCCTGAAATTTGCCAACACTAACCTGATATCCTACCCTCCATTTGCATGCACACATGTATATTATGACTCATACATTGTTCAGTTTCCTGTCTTTTGTACATAATTTTATGTACTATACATGTACATTTGATGAGTAGTAGTGCACCTGAGCAATATACACAATAATTTCATTATTATTATGGTGATTGCTGTTTGCATAGAAATTCATGGCTTAATGTTTCCTTTTTAATTTTATGATCACTTGCTGTAAAACTGACTAATTTATAATGTAAGCAAGAATTTATTATTAAAACTTGAGACACAGCATGTGATCAGCAGTTATTTGCTTCAGGCCATTTAACTGCTATCTTAAGAGAAAATGCTATATATGCTTTCAGTAGCATAATTCATTCTGTTTTGAAATGATGTAATTATTATTATTTTGAGTTTTTTTTTTTGTTTCCATTTTTTTGCTGAGTATTTTTCCAATACCTATGGTAAAGAAACTCTGTTAGCACATTAATCTAAAACACCAGATTGTTCATTTACAAAATCAAGCAAAATTATCCAAAAAAAAAAATATTATTCACATGGATGGTAGTCATTCTCAGTGACAATGCTCTTCTCAATACAGGTGAAGTACTTTGTTAAAACAATCTTTTGCACTTCTTGCAGGGATGGTAAGCTAGGGATCATTTTCAAATAATTTTCAGTTCCTTTTTTGATCATTCTTAATGCTCCTAAAATCACTGCAACATTATAAAATCAAAACTGTTGACAAGTGGTATAAGCCTCACCTTGAGGCTACAACTGAAGGACTTTCCAGCACATATGGACAGAACCATCAAGGCTAATAAACTATATATTGTTGGAAAAGACCAAAGTAATGTCTGTTTACTGATTGACATAAATATCCCTTGTGATTATATTTTGGTAAAAGAATTTGACAAGCTCAGAAAATATAAAGATTTGCTCATTGAAAAAAAAAATGTTTTATCTTAAAGTGGTTTCATTTATTATTATTACTATTATTATTAAGGCAGTAGAATAGTTTAACAGACTGAACAAAATGTTTAGTATTTCATCAGTCTTTATGTTCTGAGTTCAAATTCTGCCAAGGTCAACTTTGCCTTTCATCCTTTCGGAAGTCACTAAAATAAGTACCAGTTGAGTACTGGGGTCAATGTAATTTACTATCCCCACCACCCAAATTCCAGACCTTTTGTGCCTATAATAGAAAAGAAAGGATTATCATCATGATGATTTCAATTTTATGTAGATTTCTACTGCACCATTTGCACCTGTGTCCTTCAGCATTGTCTTTTTGTAAGGTGTAGAATTCTGATCATAGAGAGGGAATAATTGTAGTTATTGTAATGTACACAAACTTAGACCTAACTTGGTCTGCCTTAATTTGCATAACATTGCAAGTGCGAGAAGTAACAGAATTAACAGAAGCATTACTCGGTATTAGAGATGTATATTAAAGTGTGTTTTTAGTAAAGAGTAAAACATGGTTTAAACACACTTTTGTGGGAAGACTGAAAACACATGCTGTGTATTCATCATTAATCAATTTATATTAATAGTTATATGGCTGGTGTGCAGTGTAGAAACTCTGACATTATATAGTAATAATGTAACGTTAGCAAGCAGAAAATAAGATTTCTCAGTACATTAGGTTTCTGTAAATATGTAATTAACTGAGATTTTATTTTCACTTCTGCATTGTTGTTCTCTCTGCTTAGTCAATATTTGTTCCTGTTTATGTGTATGTTTTAAGAAAAGGAATACATCATCCATTTATGTTTATTCCTTTTCAAACTAAATTTTTTTTAAAGATGCCTTCCAGATACTGCATTAAAGGGTCTTTTATATCTATTACATTTTCTTGTCTTGCTTTTAATATCTTTTCATATCTAGTGAGAAATCTTTTTTGTTTATAACACCTGCTAAAGTTTAACTCATGCAAATAGTAAAATCAATGTTAAACTAATTGGTGATGAGGATTATGTATCTTTATAAATATATATGAAGAAATGAATGGAGCATGCTCTACTGGATCTGCAACATAAGTGTGTATGTACAACAAAGTATAAATGCATAAGAAGCATCAGATGTGCAAGAGAGATGACTGTGCTGGTATGGTCATGTGATCCAGATTGATATGAACAGCTGCATAAAGAAGTACTGATTACTTAATGTGAACAGAGTTTGTGGAAGAGGGAGACCTAGGAAGATGTGAGATGAAATGAAGACTAATCTCAAGATGTTGAGCCTCATGGAGATGGAGATGACACTAAACCAAGATGAATGGGGATATACTGTGCTTAAGACCTGTCCATCTTAGCAAAAATGGGGTCCTGTTAAGTCTTTCTCATAACTCATCTTTTAACTCTTATCTGTCAAACACTTTTCACACTCTTGTGAACCTACCCATCCATCCTTTCTGTTCCTCTATCTCTATTCTCTTCATATTCACCTTGTACCTTGAGAGTGTGTTCTCACCATTCCCACTGTGGAAGCCATGTATTCTGCTCTTCAGCAAGACACCTGTTCCTGTATTATACTTTCACCTTCTTCAATACTACACACCCCATTCAGTTCAGAAGTTTTGCTTTGCAAGTATTTGGTGACCTCACTTGTGCTGGTACCATGAAAAGAAAAAGCACTCAGTACACTCTCTGAAGTGGTTGGCAATACGAAAGGCATCCAACTGTAGACACCATGTCAAAGCAGATATTGGAGCTTCGTGCAGTCTTTGGCTGGTTGGTTCTTGTCATACTGTCCAACTCATACCAGCATGGAAAAGGGGATGTTAAATGAGTACTCATGTATACACACACACACGCACCTTTATATATATTTCGTATATAACCATAGGCGCAGGAGTGACTGTGTCGTAAGAAGCTTGCTTCACAATCACATGGTTCTGGATTCGGTCCCACTACATGGCATATTGGGCAAGTGTCTTCTATAGCCTCGGGCTGACCAAAACCTTGTGAGTGAATTTGATAGACGGAAACTGAAAGAAACTCATCATATATGTGTATATATATATGTATGTATTTGTGTGTCTGACCCTCCACTATCACTTGATAACCGATGTTGGTGTGTTTATGTCCCCATAACTTAGCAGTTCAGCAAAATTGACCAATATAATAAGTACTAGGCTAACAAATAATAAGTCCTGGGGTCGATTTGTTCGACTAAAGGTGGTGCTCAAGCATGGCCACAGTCAAATGACTGAAACAAATAAGAGAATAAAAGAATATTTACATGTCTGTCCACCCATATATTCAAAATCTACTATGCTGTCTACCAAGTCTAGATAACTGTTTTATATATGTAAATATGCCCAATGTTGCTATAGAGACTGCTATAGATAAATATGATGAGGAGGCAGACTATTATGGTTTTGTGTTCCATGGGACTTAACAGGTATAATTCAATCATTCAAGTTTCTATATATTTAAAAGTAAATCATTTTATAGCTTATACAATATATCATTTGATTTATCAGACAACTGATGACAGAGTAATCAATTTGAGAACAAATTAATGAAATAAATTAAAGATGAGCTTCATGTCAAAATGAGGTTACAGTTTGTAACATTTCAGTAAATATGACCATTAAGTCTTTAAAAATCTAATTAAGGTAATTGGCTTTTGTTTGCCCTTAAAAGTATTTTTAGTGCTGGAATAACAATATGACATAGATTAAAAGCTGCTTGTTATTCCCCCTTGTGTTCCTTATACTCGTTTCCTTCAGGGATCAGCACCTAATTATCTTACCTGTCAAGCAGACTAAGCTTTACAAGCGTTTCTATACATGTTACCTGCTTTCACATTTGTGGTTGTATAAACATTGGAAATTCAAATGTGTCTGTGTCAACTATTTTCATGGGTTTTTTCTGTCCACTGGATTCACTGTCACTTTACTTTCTATATTCATTTGAATGCTAGAATTAGAGCAGTCATTTTGACTGAAAATCATTTATCTTTACTTATTCAAGCCTCTTAATCACAAAAATTACTATCAGAAATTGAACTTTTTATCTTGATGTAATTAATTGATTTAAAGGGATTCTAATGATTTAAAATAGTATAATTTTTATTATTGTAACTAAAATGTTGGGTTGAAATAATATATGATTAGTTTAATTTCAAGTTTAAGAATCAATTCCATTCAGTTAGTCTAAAACTAATGGGTTAGGATAAAGGTTTTTGCAAAAGTATTTTGGTTTATTTGTTAGAGCAACTACTATTGTGAGTTTTATTAGGGTGGCAGGAGACCAAGTTGATAATGTGACATATTTAATAAAGAATATCAATTTGTATTGCCACTTCAATAATGGTTCAATCAGCCTAGTTGTAAATACATACTATGAGAAGAACAGTTTATTAAAAACAACAAAAAAAAGCCTATTGTGTGCATGCAGTGATAAGTTCAAGTGTTCATTTGGGAGAAACAACTCTAGCCTCAAGTGACCAGATACTCTAGTGATGGAATATGAGATGTTATGCTATGTATGCCTAATATACTTTCATGATGAACCGTGTGGTGGTACATCTGCAGGGGATTCACTACATATCAACATAAACTTAGATATTGTTCAGAAAAAAATGTTTGAACTGACAGGCTTAGATTATATCCACTCAGTCAATTAATATCTCCAAGATCTGTATATTTAAATGTATAAGCTTATACATTTGATGATAATGATACTTAGTTCAACTTGTTTAAGCTTATTTAGATGATCTGGAAGGAAAGTTATTTCCTTGAAGACAACTGGGACTCCATTAAAAGATCTGCGGTTCAGAAGATTAATATTGGTAAACTGTTAGTCTAAGAGAACATTTTGGTATTATGTAATATGGTTATTATTATCATTAATATAAACTCCCGCTGAGGTTAGCTTCCAGTATTAATAAAATAAAACACCATACAAGTACAGGAGATGATTTGATCAAGTAAGCCCTCATTGTGCCCATCTTAGAACAAAGATGGCAAGCTGGAAGAATCGTTAGGCATCAGAAAAAAGTTTTCTGATATTTCTTCTGGTTATTCATGTTCTGACTTCAAATCATTCTGAGGTCACCTTTGCCTTTCATCTCTTTGTGTTTAATAAAATAACAGTATAGCCACTGGAGTTGAGGGGTTCAACTAACCCCCATCCCTTCATAATTACTGGTCTTATGTCTAAATCAGAAACAATCATTATTATAGAATAGGATTGATAAATTTTATTCACACACATACATGTACACACGCACGTGCACACATCAGTCCATAGTATATTATGGTAACTCTTTTCTTGGTGTTGCATCATTTTGTTTGTGTAGCTCAATACAAAGATCCAATGCTAGCTGTTCTTTTGGAGTCTTGGTCTTCCTCTGCTACTAACAACACCCACTAATCATGTGACACTTAAGTCATGGTTCATCAACCATTCACATAACATCTATACAAGGGCAGTTGTCTCTTTTGCTAGTATTTTTTAATTTTTTTTTGTTGGTTAGGTCTACAGGAAATGAAAATGCCCATGGCCCTTGCAGGCTCTCCAAAACTGGCTAGTTTGAGACCATTAACATTCTGCTTCATTTAAACTGTTGTAAGTTGATGACTGCAGAAAAGACTTGGGAGGAAATCCTGAAGGGCTAGTCTTCTACGGAGGAAAGACTGGACATGGTGGTTAGTGCAGGAACATAGATATTTGGACTCAATATGAGTAATGAGAGGAGGAGAGACAAGTGAATGAAAAGTGCTTGAGTGGAGGTATAGAAGCCATCATAATAGCAGTAGAATGCCTGAATGAGGAGACAGCTTGTCTGTGACCAGTCTGGAGCTTGTCTGTGAATGACTTTGTACCAATCTGTTGACTGGTCTTTATTGTCTTTTTATCCACTCTCACAGTTCACTTTACACTCTCATTAAACACTGCATATTCAACAAATCATACTAAATCTTTCTTCAGCCTCTCACATTGAATATTCTTATCGCATGTTGCAGCAGATTTAACATCTTCCTGATCTTGCAGCTATTTCTTACTATAACTACCTACTTCCACTACTATCACCTATGATACTAATTCAGTTATTCATGTAATAGAAACTATCTACTACTTTTGGTAAGCCATCTAGTAGTTCATAGACTTCATATCATAGTTACACCTGCTACTACTAATCAAGTGAATATTATGTAGATCAAAAGTTTTGGTTCCATGCTAATTAAACTGTCAGAGATCCCAGTATTTGCACTGAGTACACCTCTTATAATTCAAGATAGGTAATTTTTCTGACATATCATTGATGCTTTGTTCTCTTTGTTTAACAACCCAGTACTTTGATATTATCTTCAGGACTGTTCTGAACTCTAGATCATTCATACAGTGTTTGGTATTTCTTATGCAATTTGGGGGAGAGATTTTGAATTAGAACCAGGTCACCAGCTTACAAGAGTTCTGAAAAACAAGTGGTCCTGAACTCATCTATTATTTCCTCAACAACAATAATTAATAGATGGATGGGATTAATTCAGTTGTATTGTCTCTCACCTGTATATTAAATTCTTCACTATATTTTCTACTAACGCTAACCTCGTATATAGCTTGAATTACATTCCCTCAAAATTAATTTATTCCTAGATTCTCAGTATCTATATAATGCAGTTTAAGATAACTTGTGATAATTTGTACAGAATTTGAAAAAAATATTTCCTTTCAAGTGCATATTGAATATAAAATTTCATTAAAATTGTTTACAATGCAGTAAGGGTTCAGTATTAGTTGACAGGCTTTTTTGTCAATGCAGTTACTAAGTGCACAATATATATTTTCTTTCAGTTCAGCTATCTTGTTGCAAAAATTTAATTACCATCTGCTGTTATTAAGCTAAAGAGAACTATTTTTTTATAATCAAAAGCTAAATTATTCATTCAACATGAGACCTGTGTAAATATGCATTATTTATACATTATTCATTCAACATGAGACCTGAAGTAAATATACATTATTTTTCTATATCAAGATGAATTCTCAAAGAAAAAAAAACATTTGATTAAAACACATACTCTCTTTGCAAAAGTAAAAAAAAATCACACACATGTCAAGTTGATGGTATGATAGGCTTACTCAGTGCTACAGAAAGTTTATTTGAGCAGATTTTAAAATTTGACATCTAAATTCATCCTTATATTAGTCCTTTAATCGCCATTCTCAAGCTCTATTGTATATATATGTTATATATATGGCATAATACATGTTTTATGTAATAATGTACAATAAATAAAATATATAATACATGTGTGCATGTTTTATATAATTTATAACATAAAATATATAATTTATTAAATCAAAACACCTATACTTCCACCTGTTATTGTTAGTTTTATTTTTTTCTTATTTTCAATTTTTAAAACCTTATTTTGTCCTGTTAGACTCACAACATTTGGATTGAGTATATAACTAGTCCAATGCAATATTAACATAATTCAATCAAAACATTATTCATCATTGCTATCATTTAAATGGCAGAATTGTTAGTGTGTCAGACTAAATACTTTACATTTCTCCTGGCACTTTATGTTCTGAGTTCAAATCCTGCCTGAGTCAACTTTGCCTTTCATCTCTTTGGGGTTGATGTAATCATTTTGTTTCCTCTCCTCAAAATAACTGGTTTTGAGCCCTGCAACAGACCAGCATCCTCTTCAGAGGGAATGTGATGGTCTTCGTCACTTATACACTATCGAAACCAGCCTTATGTATATTTAAGCTTGAGAGGGGGTGGATGTATATAATCACAATCTTCTATCATGTTTAGGCCCAGTATCCTAAGATCTTACTTCACAACCTCTTTGCATATCTTTCTTGGTCTGCTTCTTCTATGTGTAGCCTGCATTAACAAAATATAACACTCATAAAGCACTCACCCTTCATTCACATCAAATGCCCAAGCAAGCACATTTGTCCCTTTTGCAATCAACAACAACATATATACCAGACCTCCATTCTCACTCAAAGTGTGCTGGAGAGATGTCCAAGCTGGTATGGACACACATTATGAATTAGCAGTGTGATGGTGGGAGGGCGTAGCTTTATGCCATTCATTGAGGGTATCTACAGAACACAAAAACTGGATACGTAAAATTAAATGGTCATGTCAGATCACAAAATGCTGAGTCTCATAGATGGTTGGTAGTTTATTACACTGTAGACACATTCAACTTGAGCCAGTATGGAAAACTGGATATTAATCATTGTTGATGATGAAGGGGATATATAACCCAATGAAGAAAATGTTAAAAGTTAGAAATTTAAAGCACATCTTCCACAGCTGTTATTTATCCTGGGATTGTATTGCTCAGTATATATTTTCCTTTCCTGAGATAGTTGGGTACAGTCTGTGAGAGATGAGAGATTTGAGTGTTATTTTTAACAGACCAAGTGACTACATAGAGGCTTCTTTCTTGGTTCAAATCATCTACTATTAATCAGTTAAGTGTAATATAGCTGACAGCATTTAATAAATAATAGCATGGTATTTTAGAGTCATTAAAATTAGATAAAAAAAAACAACGGTTGAAGTTATATAATTATCAAAGAAACTGAAATGCAGGTGGCTAACTTGATAAATCTTCATTCAATATTGAGAAACTTTACACTTTTTCTCAAAGAATTATGAGTTTAACTATGAATCATGCATTATGCTAAATCTAGCCATGCAATCTAGCAAAACATTGTCGTATTAAATGGAAGTACATTAGTGTGACACATTTTGCCCGTGTATTGAAAGTTGTATAAGCCTATATCAATGAATGTGTTTAAAGTCTATGACTAAAATATTAAAATATTGTTGAAAGCATTCTCTTTATTAGATCTATAAACGTTGTTGTTCTGCTCGTATCAAAGTATATGGATTGTTCTGCTTGTATCAAAGTACATATATATATATATATTTATATATATATATACATTTTACTGGTGAAGGCCAGTTTATGAGGTTGCCCTGTTTTTCCCGTTCATACAGGGTTTAACTTTATAGCATATCATCAGACCCCAAGATCTGTTGGCCTAAGACCTTTTTGTAAAGGTCTTAGGCCAATTGGTCTTTGGGTCTGACAATATACCATAAAGTTAAACCCTTTATGGATGAGAAACCCAGGGTAAACCCATAAACCATTTTTCACCAAAAAAAAAAAATAATAAAATATATATATATATATATATATATATATATATATATATATATAGACTGCTCTGCCTTCTAAGAGTGTGCTTTTTCTCTGGATTTATGTTTTTTCTAAAAATTATATATGTGTGTATATATATATATATATATATATATATATATGTGGATTGTTTGTTATTCACGTACCTCTGATCTACCTTTGTGGGAGGATTTCCTATAATTACATTCCTGTGCCTTCTTTTATGCTTTCATCTCTCAACATCTAGCATAAAGCTGCCTTTCTCTTAGATGAGGAGCTTTTTAGTCTTGCAAATCATGATAACCTCACTAGTGCTGATGTCATGAAAAGAGTACCAGTACACTCTGTAAAGTGGTTGGTATTAGGAACGGTATCCAACTGCAGAAACTTTGAAACTAGTCATTGGAGCATCATAGTCCCTTCACACATCTGACCTTGTTGAACCACCCAATCCATGCCAATATGGAAGACTGATAAGGTGGCAAGCTGGCAGAAGCGTTAGCATGTCAGATGAAATACAAAGTGGTATTTTGTCTGTCTTTACGTTCTGAGTTCAAATTCCACTGAAGTCAACTTTGCCTTTCATCCTTTTGGAATTGATAAATCAAGTACCAGTTGCATACTGGAGTCAATCTAAACAACTGGGTCACCTCTCCAAAAATTTCAGGCCTTGTGCCTAGAGTAGAAAAGATTATTTAAGGCAGCCAGCTGGCAGAATTGTTAGCACGCTGGGTGGAATACTTAGTGATATCTTGTCTGTCTTTACGTTCTGAGTTCAAATGCTGCTGAGGTCAACTTTGCCTTTCATCCTTTCGGGGTCAATAAATTAAGTACCAGTTGCATACTGGGGTTGATCTAATTGGCTGGCCCCCCTCCCCCAAAATTTTGGGATTTGTGCCTAGAGTAGAAAAGAATATGGAAGTCTAGTGTAAAATAATGATGATGATAGCCATTAACCAGATTTTTTAACATAGTTAATTTTTTGATATAGTTAATTTCAAAAAATGAGATTAGCCATGCAGTTAGAAGAAATATTCCTCAAGGAGTGTCTAAAACCTAAAAACAATGTGAAATTTAGTAAAATTCACTCAAATTTTGAAAGATATAGAGAAGAGAAAAAACAGCAGGAGACTAAACTCCAATAAAATCAATTCTGCAGGTGACATGTCAAAGCATTCATACCAGTGACACATAAAAGCACCCACTACACTCTTGGAGTGGTTGGCATTAGGAAGGGCATCCAGCTATAGAAACCAAACCAAAATCAGACTGGAACCTGGTGTAGCACTACAGCTTACCAGTTCCAGTCTAAGCATCTAACCCATGTCAGCATGGAAAGTGGATGTTAAATGATGATGATGATATAGTAAATGTAGTATGAGAGTGAGTCTAGTCTTTAAATCAACTGGTGAAAGCAAAAATAATGTTTCAATCTTATTAAACCTTTTCAGGGGAGTGTATTCAGGTCAGTTGGCAAGATTAAAAGCGATCAAAATATAATGAGTGTTAGTGCATTCCTCTGTTTTATTGATTTCTTCAGTGTCTTGCTCAACGGAAGTATTTCTCTGCTCCCAACAAACTTACACAATCACACACATATATATGTAACTTGTCAATTAAGAATTGGATAGTGCTTGCCAGATAATAATACATTTATTCGTTTTATAGCTCACAAATACTACACTTTGATCTCAAGCAAAAAAGCTTGAAGAGATCAATCCTTTCTTTGTTGTATAACAATACTAGACTGGTCAATCGACCCATTTGTTTTGTATGCATTAATGATTTGATTATAATGTTAAGCAGGATTTTCTTCTTTTTTTTTTTTAACTAAACAGTCTGATATTGAAGTCTGATAATTGATATTGATGTTTAGAATGAGTTCTTTTAGAGTCTGGGATGGGCTGAAAATGTGAGGAAAACATTTTTCCTGTTGCTCAGTTATGGGGATCTGTTGTAACTATAGAACTTATTGGAAGTATGCATATAGTTTGCATGTTTTTATTTTGATGCGAGGCTATTGCAGGTTTGATATAAGAAATAATGGGGAGAGGAAAAGATCACTTTATGATCATCATCATCAAGTATCCTTTTCCCTTCCCCATGTTACATTAAATTCAAAAGTTATTAAAAAACTAAGACACCTGACCATTCCTGAATCATTCCTGATGCCAATAGATACTCAAATGCAGATGATGTGCTTAAACTTTTGGTTGCTGCAGTTTGTATGCATGTTTTTTTGCATTTGTTGTTTTCTTTGATCATCCCATTTTCATACACATAACCCAAGTAGTGATTTTTTGCATTTCATTTCATAAAATCTTAGCCACTTAGCCTTTGTGTATCTATAATTACCTTGTTGATCAATACCGGTATTATTATTTCTAATGTTGCTATGATCCTTTATAATTTAAATTAACTTCATGATTTATAATAAAAATTATTTAAAGAGTTATTTGATTTGCTTGAGAAACATTTTATGCCTAACCTTATGTTAGAATGTATTAGTTGTGATTTATAAGATTGCCTATCTAGAAAATATAATTGTTTGAGGTTTTATCTTTTCTTCTCTTTCTCTGAAGTTCCACAGTTCTTGCAATTTGCTTACTTCTCTCTCTTCTATTTTTTCTCTTTCATTATCCTTTTTTTTTCTTATGCTTCTAATATGGTGGTGACTACTGGATTCATCTTTTAATTCAAAAATGTTCTAAACACCTGAAGCTTATATCTCTACAAGAATCAGATCTGCTCTAAACTAGACTACCGCACTCACATCTGAGTGACTTCCTCCAAACATGCACAGTCCACTCTAGATAGCATGCAGGATCAAATAGGTGGTCCTTGTTTTATCATTAACAGAAATTTGGCCCTTTTGTACCATTAATTACTTCCAGGAAAGGTGTTCAGATGAGCTACATTCTCTAATCTTGCCAACCCAGGAATTTTCTATTGAATTTAGTTTGCTAAATTTAGTGAATCGCCTTATTTTATTGCCATCAATTCTTTTATTACCATCTCATCATATTTCAATTAAATAATCTAAATGCATACATATATAGTCTTTGTGGTAGAAAAGATCTTACATTTCAGATCATTTGAACTTCTCTGCATTATACTTACTGTGGTATTAATGCTACTCCTTCTTTCTGTTAACCCTTTACCTAGAAGTAACCAGTGGGCCTTCCTTGGGTGATTTCAAGTAAATAAAAAACAAGGTGGGATATTATTCTTTATGCCATATTAAATGCAACCCGTCTACTAATCTGGCTGTTGAGATACTAAATAAATATCAGATAAAGAATAAAGATTTAAGATTAAAGAGAAAGATTTATTGTAATAGAGGCAAAGTATCAACATTAATGCTGATAGTTTTAATAACTTTGGAGCCTATAGCTTAGTTGTCAATATCTTGTCTATGTTGACTTTGCTTATCTCCTTGGTGTAGATTAACAACATTGTTGATGAGTGATATTACAGTAACAGTTATTTCACTATAATGGCATTGAAACTTGTCAGAGCTATTTCCATCCATTAAGCTTGCAATAAGGTAGCACTATGTATCAAGAGCTTATATATGTTTTATAAGTGTGTGTGTGATAAGTGCAGATTGATAACCAGGGAAATAGATCTAACAGTAAACACAGAACAATAAGCAAGTTTTTTTTTTTTTTTAATCTGTGAAACAAACCTGAGAGATAAAATGAATAAAAGTATTAAAGAGATTTGTCAATATTGCAAGATAGCTTCACAAGTATAAAAACATTACAAATAGAGGATACATCAACAGCTTTTCTTTATTGTCAAGAATGTTTCAAAGGTGTTTGAAACCTGGGACCATTTATGAATTTGATTAGTTTGGAGAAAGGGTAAAAAGTTCAGTCATCATAGTGCTTAGTCTGCAAAGCCCCTGTATCCATGGCATAATGATATTGAGATGATGAGATGCCTGTCTAATTGCAGAGATGTTTGTGTCACAATCTGTTGGGAGTCTCCCTTTACACCTTCTCTCAGTGCATGAGGAGTGATGACACAGGTATTAATGGGATTTGAATTTCTCAATGGAATCTGAACTTTGAGTACAAAGAATTAGAAATATTGCAAGGTATTCTGGCACTTAGCAATTCCGTTAATTTGTTGCCTATAAATGGGGGATGTATGTATAATAGTAAAAGTACCTCAGTGTATTAGTTGAATGTGCACAAGGTTCAGAGTGGAGTTAAGATTTTTAAAAACTTTTCTGTGCTTACAAATATATCTCTATATGACTGCATTGAATATTGCTGTCATCTTTGGAATAGTACCTCTTCCGAGTGTCTCAATTTGGTTGATTGAATTCAGAATTGAGTTAACCTAGTGGTTCCACTTCTTTCTACAAGCTTGAAACATAATTATTTCCATAGTTTGATAAACTTTCTGGTGTAGCAGCCTCTATTAATACCTTTGAATATGTCACCTGCTTCTCTTCCCAAGTGCATCATTTCTTTGTGGAACTTTCTGTTAATCATGTTCTTTTCTTCTAGTTGCTTCATTTTTCAAACAATTGGTCTCTGAAACTCATTACCCGTACTTGTTTTCCTTAGGACTGATATTCAGTCCTTTATGCTTTGTCAATCAGTGAATTTGTAAATCCCTCCTTTTCCTTATTTGTAGTCTCTTATGGTACAATGGCCTCAAGCCTTGTTTGGCACAAAATTGTATAAAAAAAAAAGTCTGCCCATAGTCTTTCCTGCATTTTGCAGACAAATTCAATGAAGTTAATATTTAGCTTGAACTTCTGTAAACTGATGTTACGAAAAAAATATTTGCAGAATATGTCTGTATAGTACAGTTTAGGAAGGAAAGTTTAGGTGACACATATGATACGTTTTTTTTCTTCTTTTTGCTGGTGGTGATAGGCAGAGATACAATACTAATAAGTAGAGAGACGAATGCATTGTATGTTCATTGGCAGGGAGTGGTTCTCAGCTTGTTTATTTAGTGGAGCAAAAATTATTGTAATAGCAGTAGACTGAACAAAAGATGGCTACAATGCATCTTTGTGCTAGCAGTTATTGTAGCATGTTGGTGAGTGAAAGTATACCTTTTAAGCAGGTGACTTTTTGTTTGTGCAACATTAAACAGGTGTGTGTAGCAGGTGCATCATCACAGTTATGTAACTGTTATCTAATGTAGGTCCTCCGAAATATTTTCCTAGCCTGAAGCCAGAAAATACAGTCTGAGCAATATTATAAGTTTATAGATTTTGTGAAAGAAACTCAGATTATGAGGCCTCACATAAAACAGTTAGATGAAGTGGTTAGATGAAACTTTAGACTGTTAGACTGCAAAGGAAGATCTAAAATTGAAACATGGAAAGCTACATTAAAGAAATGATGATCGCAATCATACTTTTTTTTCCCCATCAGCTTCTACAAATAAGGACATTTATGTATAACTTATTATAGTGTGATTTTCTCCTGTTTCCAGATGTTAGAAAGACAAAATTATTAGCATGCCATATGTAGAATCCATAATTTAAAACTTTGCTTAGAGTTGAAAGACTAGTATCCTACCCATTCAACTATCATACTTCCCTCAACTAACAGATTTCAACTTACATTTCCGCTATACTTAACTAGGACTTTTGACTCTTTAAGCAAAGTTTTAAACTTTGGATTCTACATATGGCATGCGCTCTGGTGCTGGTGGCACATACAAGGATTCATTACACTCTTGGAATAGTTGGCATTAGGAAGGGCATCCAGCTGTAGAAAACCATGCCAAATCGGACTGGAGTCTGATGCAGTCTTCCAGCATGCCAGCCCAGTCAAACCATCTAACTTATGCCAGCATGGACAACAGACATTAAATGATGATGATGATGATTAACATGCCAGTGATAAATGGTGATCTGTTTGCTACCTAGAAACTTTTTTAAGATATCAAATCTGTCCAGTAACTGTTGGTGTGCCCCTTTTCAAAAACTAAAGCAGTATGTTGATGAAAATTTAATGAATGGATATCCCACTAAAAGGTGTCCTATTTAATAATAAAAAGGTTTGATTTTTGTATGTTTTTATGATTATTTTCATATTCTATCTCAGTTGTTTCTTTAACACCATTCACTTCCATTTTTATTGACAGATTTAGTGAAATACTAATGAGTTTTAAATGATTTGGATCAAATTAGTTGGTGTACTGTAATTCTATTTTTTTGCGGTAGCAGAAAGGAAAGCTAACTCTGTATTATTAGGCCATTAGGTAGAAGTGAGACATTCAGCATGTTAACATATCTTAATCTGTTATAGGTTACAATATAATGAAAACTCAAAAGAAACATAAAATTTGAAGAAAACATACAGCAAATAATGTACACAAAATAGATAAAAGCAATGAAACAGGGAAAGCTGGAGGATGGTGAGTGTAGATAGATTGTAATGTTCTACTAACCAGTCATATAGCCAATAAAATTAGAATTAGTTTACAAAAATAAATATGGGTGTATTTAGCAGAACTATAGAAATAAAAAGAATTTAAAAAAACCACATCTAGACATTTGTGAACTACTCAAATAGTCATCAGTCAAATACAAATTAGCATTTAAAAATTGAGTTCTGCGAAAATAAGGAGGCTACTTTGGAAAGACTGACACTAATATTTACATGTCTCTTTTACTCATAATAAACTAATCTGTTACTTCCAATGACTGGTATATCAACAATGTCCATTGTTATAAAGAAAAAAGTACCCAGAAAGGATAAGTTAATTATAATTGACTGGGATTGATATAGCAATTAAATAGAAAGTGTTATTGAAAGGTGGATTGAAAGAAATGCTATTGGTTATCATAATGTGTGTGCATATTCTTTGTGAAACTTTGATGGGGATTAGCAAGAGAAAAAATGTTAATTGTATCATGCCTTTATTGATTTAAGAAAGCTTTGATAGCCTTATGAATGAGTTTTATGATAAATACCTGGTTTAGTAGTTTGAGACTAATATACAAAGCTGCTTGGAGAAATTTGCAATTAGTAATACATTTGCTATGGTGGGTAGCCATGAAAGATTGTTTTGCTGGTATCTACTTTCTACTTCTTTTAATCCTTTCCTACAAAATTCTGTATGTCAACATTCAGATTGTTATAGAAAAAGACAGAATCCTCTCAAAAATGAGTTTGAAGGGACTGGGATGAACATAAGCAAAGAATTAGTGGTGTGACTTTGAAAGCTCTCATCAGCTACTAACATATGTTGTCAAAATTTTATTTTTTTGTGGTGGGGGAGAATATAGCTAAACAGTACATAAAAGATGTAGTAGTAGTTTAGGCTTGCTAATAAAGAATCCAGTTTGTTTATAAAAAGGTTCCTTTAATTTTAAATGACAATATAAGTAGAAAGTTAAGTATTTCCATTTTTTTTCTTCTCCAGTCATTCTTTCGCTAAACTGAACACCTCTGAAACATTAATCCTTGTCCATGTTTTCCTTTCAATCCTGGAAAAATTTTAATTAAATATTGATTTCAAATTTTGGCACAACACCAGAAAGTTCGGGGGAAGGGTCAGTCAATCACATTGACCCAATACTCAACTGGTGCTTATTTTATCAATCCCAAAAGGATGAAAGGAAAAGTCAACCTCAGCTGGAACTGAACTCAGAAGGTAAAGACAGAGCATTTTGCCTGGCATGCTAATAATCCTGCCAGCTTGCTACCTTAATTTAAACTAAGTATTAATTATATTTACTCACCCATTGGGTTTTTTTTAATGGCTTATTTAGGGGGGGGGCAGTGCCCTTTATCTCGTTAGAACATTTGTGACTGATAGAAAAGGAAAAGATCTTCAGAGCAAAGAAAGATGTGGGCCAAATGCTTGCAATATTGTGGATCCACTCTAGGTACCTAGGGGCCAGTTGGTACTCTTAAACAAGGCAGTGGATTAAGTCTACCTCTCAAGAACAGGAGTGATCTCACTATTGAACTTCCATATAGTTTCCATCAAGGATTTCATTGATCCAAGACTTTGATAACAGGCACTTGCTTTGCAAGGTGTCATTGGGATTGAATCCAAAAACTCGTGTTTGCAAACTGGACTTCTGAAGCACACAGCCTGCTTGTATGAGAAGCCTTGATAGACTCTGGGCAGTGTTTTTCTTTAGGTCAACTAATAAAAACTTCAAATGTCATAGATGATGATTATGAAGTATTGTGGTAGTATCATTTCATTTTTGTTTTATCAATAACCACCAGATTAATCATGAAAACAATGCTAATAACATTATAACTAAGATCCATAATGGTTTACACAATTTTAGAATTCAGTTGGGTATTGTATGGCTGTAGGATATTGGGAAACAAGAGGGGTATTTTGTTTTTGAAACTGAATATTAATCATATCCTTTTCAATGTGATTCTGGAAAACATACTAATATAAAAAATAAACAAACAAAATAAAAGAACTGATGCAAATGGAAGTATTCTATATTAATTGTAACTGCAAATCAGATTTGTAACTAATGAACAGGAATCTCTTTACATATTCATTGCCAGATCACTTCTTGACTGAAACTTTTGCTACAAAATGTAAGTAAATTTCTGACTATGTGACTTTGCACCAACTACCATCACCTTACTGCACTAAGCTATAGAGAGACCCTCTACAAGGTTGCTTAGCCTGTTAGAAATAACAGCTAAATTTTTCTCAAGCTATAACCTACCAGTTTTAAAAAGAACATATTGGCCAATGTTGACTGGGTGCACTATTCTTGAGGGAGAAAACAGTGATGATGACCATTCTTTGAAGGTTTTTGATTATAGGCCTCCTTGATCAAGGGATAAACAAAAACTGCCAGTGTGGAACAAGTGCATAGCTATTTTGATAATGTTTTCTAATTTAGGCACAAGGTCAGAAATCTTTAAGAGGAAGGGATTAGCCAATATCATCAACCCCAGTATATCACTGATGCTTATTTTATCAACTATGAAAGGATGAAAGGCAAAGTTGACCTTGACAGAATTCAAAGTCAGAATGCACAGAACTGGAAGAAATGCTTCTAAACATTTTGTCTAATGCCCTAGTAATTCTGCTAGCTCACTATCCTCATATCCATTGTGATAATAAGGCTAGGTAGGAACTGTTAGATGATTTCAGTGGCCTCAGCGTTCATCTGCCCACATTGTTTTCTATCTTTCTATCAACATAGGTATCTGTGTGTGTGTGTGTTCTTTTATTTGTTTCAGTCATTGATTGTCAAATGATGGTGGTTATTTGTTTCAGTCATTTGACTGCGGCCATGCTGGAGCACCACCTTTAGTCAAACATATCAACCCCAGGACTTATTCTTTGTAAGCCTAGTATGACTTCTATCGGTCTCTTGTCAAACCACTAAGTTACGGGGACATAAACATGCTAACATCGATTGTCAAGTGATGGGGGGGGGGACAAACACAGACACACAGGCATATATATATATATATATATATATAAAATATTATTTGAGACAAAACCACTATTTTGCAAAACAAACAAGGAAAGACTTAATCAATACATAAAATTTAATAAATAGTCAAAAAAACCGCCACTACAATCGTTTCTTGTCTTGATCGACAATCTTCAGGTGGACTTCCAATTTACAATTCAGTTACAAATTATATACATATATATACATACAATGGGCTTCTTTCAGTTTCAGTTTCCACTCACAAGGCTTTGATTGACTCATGGCTATAGTAAAGACACTTGCCTAAAGTGCCATGCAGTGGGACTGAACCTGGAACCATATGGTTGGTAAGCAAGCTACTTACCACACAGCCACTCCTGTGCCTATATATATATATATATACACACACACACCATTTAAAAACATACAAAAACCGTTAGATTCACTTCAACATTTAAATTTAATTTTCCAAAATATTTCTGTCACTTTGAGACTGCGACCTATTCACTGACCTGCTCTCGGTCTCAAAGTGACAAAAAATATTTTGGAAAATTAAATTTAAATGTTGAAGTGAATCTAACGGTTTTTGTATGTTTTTAAATGGGTTATAAACACCTTCCAAGCTGCAATTGTTTTTGTTTCAACACACGATCTTAGATCAGGTCACTTGCTATGCTCCGTTTTATATATATATATATATATATATATCAACAATCAAGGAACGGCCATAATAGGCCATTCACCCACTAGAAATAACAGCCAAAGCTTCAACCGCAAATAAAGATCAATTCCGTAAACAGGAGAAAATTTAAAAAAACATTTACCCTGTAATTTCTTGTACGATGCACCGTTTCGTCTGCTGTTTAATGGTAAACTAACCTGATTAAATTAAATCAAGCCAATCTTCCATAGGCCCTCAGATTCTTCAGCAAGAAATAGCCAAGTCGGAACAGATATTTTCACGAGGCATTTCCGACCCTGCCAAGGCAATATCTGACCTAAAATTTTCAAATCGTCGCACTCGCGCCAAATTTATCGGCAGCAAATAAATATAAGCCGTCGATTCCATTACGGAATTAACCAGAAAATTCATAATTAATCAATATAGGGTGGTGAAAAAAATTCCTTGATTGTTGATGTTGAACTTAAAAATGGTCTACGACTATTTAATTTTTTCCCACTAGGCCGCTGGTGGCAAAAAGAATTCTACAAAATTTTTTCACCACCCTATATTGATTAATTATGAATTTTCTGGTTAATTCCGTAATGGAATCGACGGCTTATATTTATTTGCTGCCGATAAATTTGGCGCGAGTGCGACGATTTGAAAATTTTAGGTCAGATATTGCCTTGGCAGGGTCGGAAATGCCTCGTGAAAATATCTGTTCCGACTTGGCTATTTCTTGCTGAAGAATCTGAGGGCCTATGGAAGATTGGCTTGATTTAATTTAATCAGGTTAGTTTACCATTAAACAGCAGACGAAACGGTGCATCGTACAAGAAATTACAGGGTAAATGTTTTTTTAAATTTTCTCCTGTTTACGGAATTGATCTTTATTTGCGGTTGAAGCTTTGGCTGTTATTTCTAGTGGGTGAATGGCCTATTATGGCCGTTCCTTGATTGTTGATGTTGAACTTAAAAATGGTCTACGACTATTTAATTTTTTCCCACTAGGCCGCTGGTGGCAAAAAGAATTCTACAAAATTTTTTTCACCACCCTATATTGATTAATTATGAATTTTCTGGTTAATTCCGTAATGGAATCGACGGCTTATATTATTTGCTGCCGATAAATTTGGCGCGAGTGCGACGATTTGAAAATTTTAGGTCAGATATTGCCTTGGCAGGGTCGGAAATGCCTCGTGAAAATATCTGTTCCGACTTGGCTATTTCTTGCTGAAGAATCTGAGGGCCTATGGAAGATTGGCTTGATTTAATTTAATCAGGTTAGTTTACCATTAAACAGCAGACGAAACGGTGCATCGTACAAGAAATTACAGGGTAAATGTTTTTTTAAATTTTCTCCTGTTTACGGAATTGATCTTTATTTGCGGTTGAAGCTTTGGCTGTTATTTCTAGTGGGTGAATGGCCTATTATGGCCGTTCCTTGATTGTTGATGTTGAACTTAAAAATGGTCTACGACTATTTAATTTTTTCCCACTAGGCCGCTGGTGGCAAAAAGAATTCTACAAAATTTTTTTCACCACCCTATATTGATTAATTATATATATATATATTTAAAATGATGTAAAAAGGATTAGTAAATCCAGACAGATATCTAGAAAGCACTCAGTCAAGCGAACTTCACTTGTATGGTGTAATCATCAAATAAAATTATGATATTCTCCATTCTTGAGTCCATGTTGTGCACACACAAACATGTTTTGGTTCTCTGTGTTCTGAGTTCAAATCATTCCAACTTTGAATTTGCTTTTCACCCCTTT
>NC_042997.1:114254236-114461736 GCF_006345805.1 Octopus sinensis | reverse complement strand
ATATATATATGTGATATATATATATAATGTGTGTATATATGTGTGTGTGTATATATGTGTGTATATATATATGTATATATATATATGTGTGTATATATGTGGCTATATATATATGTATATATATATATATGTGTGTATATATATATATATGTATATATATATATATGTGTGTATATATATATATATGTATATATATATATAATGTGTGTATATAATGTATATATATATATATGTATATATATATATGTATATATATATGTGTATATGTATATATATATATCATTAGAAAAAACCTACTATAAGTTTGAATTTAATTTGATTTGTCTGATTTTGTATATAAACTCATCAGTTTAATAGAAATTGAAAATTAAGCTATAATTTTATTTAATAATTTGTAGAATTAATGGAAACTATGAAAGAATACCAATATTTAGATTTGGATAGTTAAGGTGATCAGAATTGGATTTAATGGATTGTTGGGTGGATAATGAGAATAGTTAGTAAATAATAATTTTGAACTATTATTCATCACATACTGGCTTTAAAATGTGGCATCAAATATGATAGCATTTAATTGATATTACTAACTTCTAAAATGTTAATTCTTTAAAAAGAAGAGTGAATCAGTTGATAGAAGTGGTGTCCTTAGAGCTCTAAGTCTGGACATGGTTTCACTCCTCTTTGGCGAGTAAAATAAGTATTCAAATTGATGATAAGAAGAGCATCCAACTGTAAAAATCATGCCAAAACAGGTAGTGAAGCCTGGTGCAGTTTTCTGGCTTGCCAGCTCCTGTCAAACCGTCCAATGTATGTCAGCATGGAAACTGGACATTAAATGATGATGAGAGGTAGTGTCACTCAATCTTTTGCATTGTTGATTACTCTCTTGTATTCAAGTAAAGATTAAAAGGAGGAAGAAACTAGAATGATGTACACACTTGACAATGTGATATCAATGGCAAAAGAAAAAAAAATAGATGTAATGGTTCAATTTTTAAATAACTCTATGAATTCTTCCAGACATGTATTGGTGCCTGGTCACACACACACACAACCATTTTGAGGACCCTAATTTTCTGTGTTATCCTTGATTGTAAAATGCAAAATCAACTTCCACGAATCTTAACCATACATATGTGCACAGACATAACAGAAGTAAACAGATACCCTTATAATCATTAAAATTTATTTAAATCTGAAATTATACATTCAAATTATGTATTAATTGTTATAATGTGAATAATTAATATTTAGTAGATATGCTTTTTGCATTTTTCAATGTAAGGACCTTATTAGGCATGTTACTGATTAGATGATGAATATACTTTTGTGAAATTTCTTGCCAAGTTTCATGCTGTAATTTCAAAAGATCTGGCTTTGAAGATGCTTTCTTGTTCTTTTTATGAAGTGTCCTGTCCATTATGTCCCAGAGGTGTTCAATAGGGTTCATATCTGGTGACTGGCTTGGCCATGGAAGCTTTTTAATGCCATTCTCATCCAACAAATCTTGAGTCATTTTAGCTATGTGACAAGGAGCCCCATCTTCCATAAATAGTCTTCTTTAATCATTTCATCACTGGAAAAGATTGGAAGGGGTCCTTTCTGCAATATGGATACATATTTATCTGAGTTTACGTTTTCCTCACACTCCACCAGCTCTGATCAACCATTGCTCCAGATTGCTCCCCAGACCATCACAGAACAGCTGCCATGTTTCATTATTGGCTGCTATCTTTTCACATCAAATTCTTGATCACAGGGTCTCCAGACCCACACTCGACCACTGTCAGGAAATACAGCAAATCTGGACTCATCAGAGAATATGACAGTATCCCAAAATGCTAGTGGCCTCTCCCCCATCTCACTGGCCTAATCTTTTCTCTGCTTGATGTTGGCTGGTCAAAGAAGTGGCTTCCTTCTTGCTGCTCTGCCATAGTAACCAAATTTATGGAGATACCTAACAGCTGTTCTGAGACTGATATCAACTTGTTCTGCTTTGTCAGAGGCCTTGCAATGAGGATTATCCTCCACACTTCCCTTAGCAAAGAGAAGGGTCCTGTCAGAGGGCCCTGGTTGATCTGGGTCAGGTGATGTGCCCTCTTTCCCCTCTCTGGTGAATTGCACAATCACTCTATTAACTGTAGAAAGCAGGATCTCAAGGTTTTCTGCAATTTTACACTGACTATGTCCACCTTCAGAATGACCCACAATACAGCCTCTTTGAAATTCAGACAGTTCCAAAGTTTCTTCTGTACATGGCATTATCAAACAGTCATATATAGAACCTGAAACATAAAAATGTCAATTAATAAAAAATATAAACAATTACAAGTTAAAATAAACATAAAAGGATGTTTGATGGTGTCTATTTACTTCTGTCGTGTCTGTGTTTATATATACATTCAGGCAATTAAGACAATTTTGTGTAGAAAAACAAGGTGAAAAAGCAATACATTCCATCCATTTGTTTGTTGGTGATTGTAGTTTATTGAAAATGGAATATATCAGTAATATATAATGTATAATAATTTTATATACTTCATTTACTGTATAAATATATTTTGTCTTGCCACATTACTAGCATAAACAGAACTGGAAATTAACTAGCATATCATACTTCACCAATGTAATTTTCTGTTTATAACTATGGTTTAAAATTAATATTTGAAAATATTAATACAGCAAGTTAATGAAATTATCTTACTGGAGAATTTCAATAAAACCTTTCCTTTTTGTATTTGGTTTACAAGATTCTTGATTTGAACCTGTGTTGAAATGGATTTTGTTGGATCTCGAGGGAGTCATTATGCCAATAATAAACTCATGCATTGGTTATATTTCACTTTATTTTTATTTCAATTGGTTAACTATTTTAACAACTAATTAAAGCATAATACAGTTCTATATGTACATTACTTACATTTGACGGATATTTGTCCTCATCTTGTTTGTTGTTAACACAACATTTCGGCTGATATACCCTCCAGCCTTCATCAGGTGTTTTGGGAAAATTTCAAACCTGGGTTCTCATTCCTAAGATATTTTTCAATGTTATTGTTATCATTATTATCATTCAGGTCACTGTCTGGAATTGAACTCAGAATCTTGGGGTTAGTAGCCTGCACTCTTAACCACTATGCCATATGCCTGTGGGCCTAGTGGTTAAGAGCTCAGGCTACTAATCCCAAGATTCCGAGTTCAATTCCAGGCAGTGACCTGAATGATGATAATAATAATAACACCGAAAAATACCTTAGGAATGAGAACCCAGGTTCGAAATTTCTCCAAGACACCTGAAGAAGGCTGGAGGGTATATCAGCTGAAATGTTAACAACAAACAAGATGAGGACAAATATTCGTCAAATGTAAATAATGTAATTATTACATATTCATGATTATTAATGTTATTTAACATATGAGATATGTATTACCATTTTGGCTGTCTTTGGGGTTTATATTTTCCTCTATTTCCTTCCTTCCTTGAGATATTTAAGCATACATTACTTTCTAGCCATGTTGGACATTTCAAATGAAGGAGAAACCTACTGGGCCAATAACTGTTTTACTGCATTGTGATTTTGTGATATTGTCATTTAATTCTCTACTATTTCGTGAGAAGATCCTTTAACTTGTCGAAATTAAATGATGTATTTATTGACAAGTCTTTATGAAATGCAAAAGTGATAAATGATTAGTTTTCAGGGAAGAAAAATGTAGTTTGCTTGCAAGTAAAAAAAACAGTGGCATTGGAGTACAAGGTTTGTCACACACAAATGATTTTTAAGTATTTAGAACTGACCTGTCAAATCCAGCTGTTGTCAAATAATGTTGATACAAGGTTCTTTTATTAGTCTACTTGTCTACTTGCTTGAAAGCTATCTGCTTTGCTTTCTTCAAACAGACTGGTTAACCTACTTAGTAAGGTTTAACTGTTCTATTCAGAATATCTTTTCCCCTGTGTGTTATTTCAAGAAAGGTTTAGAAAGAATTTCATTTGTATTTTTATATCCATGGTGAACAAAGGGACAGCATTTTTTAAATATTTTTAAATTTCTGAATTTGCACAGAAGAAAAATTTACTGAATAAATTTCTCTTTGTACAATTTTTGGTGAAGTATTACTGATTCTCAAGATTCATATTTGTTCTTCAATTTATTAGAATCCAAATAAAATATTTATTTATTTGGTTCTTGTATTGAAGAACAACGTATACTATTGTCATTTTGTTTTGTGTGTGTGTGTATTATTTATATATATATATATATGTGTGTGTGTGTGTGTACATGTTAGTCGTCTAAGAGACCATAAGTTGGTGAAAAGATGCACTCGTATATGTCAGTAGAGTGGGTGTATTATCTGCAATGTATAGTATCAAATATCCATTGCGGCTGATCTTGCCAATCGGCTTCATGTAAAGAATACAATGGAGTGTTATGTAATGATCCAATTATATAACTTTGGTGAGCTAACTCTGATGAGTGTCAAGTTATATAATCAAATCATTACCTAACACTCCATTGTATTCTTTACACAAAACTGATTGGTAAGATCAGCTGTGATGGATATTTAATACTATACATTTTGGATAATATATGAAATTATGATGGAAGGTTTTAATTTAGATCACAGTAACTCCTTTGTTACCATATTTCTGTAGGAATACCTCACCTTGGTTTCAAGTAATTTTGAAAATAGTGAAGAATTTAGTAAAATAACTATTCTTATTAAACTGGATTTTGGAGCACAAATTAACAGGAAATTTTAGTGACATATTTTAAAATGATTTTAAAACAGGATGTTTGTATCATAGAATCAGGGGTGGTCGTAAGTGGATTGTTACTGCAGTGTTGGTGAAGAAGGTGAGTGCAAACGTGTGTGTGTATACTTGCATAGGCCTGCAGGAGACATATTTACATTGTTGGTCACACTTAACTGATAAATAAGGACTTCCGTGCATGGTCATTGCTGCCTGACTGGCTCCCGTGCCGGTAGCATGTAAAAAGCACCATACGAGCATGGTCGATGCCAGTACCGCCTGACTGGCCCTTGTGCCGGTGGCACGTAAAAAGCACCTACTACACTCTCGGAGTGGTTGGATTTAGGAAGACCTTTTAGCCGTAGAAACCTTGCCAGATCAGATTTAGAGTCTGGTGCAGCCTTCTGGCTTGCCAGTTCTCAGTCAAACTGTCCAACCCATGCCAGCATGGAAAGTGGACTTTAAGTGATGATACAGAGAAAGACCTTGGTCAGATTTTCCACCCATGAGTGTTCAATCAACTGAACTGCCTGCCAGGTTCAATGAATGCAAATGGTTGAATATTCCACAGACACGTATCTTTAATGTAAAATTCTGATGCACAGTGAACGTTACACAGGTATGAGATGAAGCTGAACTCTTTGAATTACAGGTACAATCCATTTGACAGTCTTATACTCAGTTTCCATTCACCCAATTTTACTCATGTGTTATGGGTTGACTTGAGGTTCATCTTCCAATGGAAAATATTTTATGGCCTTACCAACTATTTTTTAAAATGATCTGGTATTTCTTTTCTAGTAAGTACTTACTGTAGAATTCCTTGCTCTGAGTAGCAATGCATATTAGCAGATTTTGAACCAATAGTATAATTAAATGCTGTTTTAAGGATTTTGTTTGATACCATAAACTTGATATTGTAAGCCATTCTGTAAATTTGTATTTTATCAATATTGGCCAGATCAGTAGAATAGCTGTCCACTCTGTCATATTTAGCTGTCTCTTTACATTCTTAGTTCAGGTTCTACCAAAATTGATTTTACTTTTCATTCCCCTGAGATTGATAAAATAAAGTACAGAGGTGTGAAAGATAAATTCTATAACTAGAATAAGTGACAAAGGGACATGACTGGTCTGATATGGCCAGTTTAAATATGAAAGGGTTAACTGTATTTTTATCAGTTTAGTTTGATAAACTTATATCTCAAATTTCTTTGAAATTTTTTTTCTATCTATTACAAGTTATTTTTTCTATCCTTCACCACCTTTATGTCCCCTGTTATACATGTTCATATATGAGCATAATTGACATATCAAGTATGTGGTGGGCCAGCTTTCAATTTCTTGGGAAAGGAATTATTTTAGGTGTATTTGAGTGAAAGGAAATTTAGTAATTTTTATTATTTAAATGAAAGATAGTAGGATTTCATAGCACAGTCTTTGTGCTGGAATGTTGATTTCCATCAGTTCCTAGTTTGAACTTAAGTAGATTTGACATCCTTTTGTTCCAACAGTGTCAGTAAAATAAATACCTGGATTCTATTGAAGTGCTTTACAAATCAATGAAAGACACCTTTAAGACACCTGAAGTTGTAGTCAATTGCTTTGGCAACAGGTTTCAAAATAATGAACAGATAATCTCTTTAGTGTCTTAGATTTTATAATTAAATCTCTAATTTGACTTTAAAGGATTATCGGAAAAAAGAAATAAAACAAGATTCTAAATATATTCAAATTAATGGTAGGAAGGATATAGTCAAGTAAAAAAAAAAGATTTGAAAAACTATTTTGAGAAAGTAATATTATTTTGCCCAATGTCTGTTCTGATTGAACAAACATCATTAAAGACATTGTAGCAGTTACCATCCCATCTGTTTTCCTAGAAAATAATATCTCAAAACTACACTATCCAAGACAGTAATTTAAGGGACACTCAGATGTTATTTCTATCAATTCAGGCAAGCATATACAGGCTTTTCCAGTGGTTTTGATGAAGGTACTGGTGGTGATGGCAGTAGCAACAGTACATTAGTTTTTAACTTTGGTGCAAGACCGCACATTCGTAGAGGAATATAGTCAAATTAATTTATTTCAGTATATAACTGGTACTTGTTTTATCAAACATGGAAGCATGAAATGCAAGGTTGATCCTGGTGAGGTTGAAAATTTGAAGAATGTGACTTTTCTATCATTACTATCACTTCATTATTTTTAATAATAATAGTCATTCTTCACAAGGTTTTGTACATACATCCAATAAATGTTAAAACATGGGTATGGGTTACAAACCATGTACAAGTTGATAAGACAGTTATATAAATACAAGGGGATGGAAAGGCCATTATTCAATGAACATATTAAAAGAAAAAAACTGAGAAAAGCATAGAAAATAAAATTATATAAAACACAGTAATTAAAACAAGATAAAAGTTGATTAAAAACATGAAAAACATTTAAGGAACCTAATCCACACATGACATGGGTGGGAACCCACTAGGTAGTTTGGGCCTAGGTGCTCAACAGCACTGGCCTTTGTAACTTGTTAAAAATTACTATACCTGAAAGTACCCCAAAGCATGTCTGGATTGGGCAAGAAATATGCTGCACCCTTTACAAATTACACAATAGTAGTTCATAGACTAGTTGCATGGTTTTTATTAGTATTCTATCAACTTCGTGCCCTCAAAAATCAAAGCCTATTTCCTCCTCACTCAACACATTGCTTTACCTTTTGTCTTCTATTTGTTTATTAGCTCTATCAGTACTTTACTAGTATTTAGTTTCATTTACGAAAAGTGACAAAGTTGATCCTGACAGAACTTGGATTCTCCTTTCTGTTGCTGTCATCTTCTGTGTAGACTCAAATAATGAAAATAGGGTGTCTCTATTAAAATGTGTAATTAGTTTCAATACTTACAGTATTGGTGTCAGGTTGATACAATTCAAGTGAACAGCCTTCAAACACCCTATCAAGTCACAAGCTTACAGCTGGGTCATTGTGAAGGACTGGAATGTTCTAACCTGATGACTCAATTATTTCAGTTAATACATCTAGAAAATCTAGGGACAATAATAAAATATTTTTTCCTTGAATAGCAATAGAGAGTGTAATCTTGAATATCTTCTGTTAAAATAGTGAATATATATTATTAAATACTTTGGCTGAATGTGTTTAAAATTACACTCATTCTTTCTTATCATTGTCCATCTCTGTTGTTACCCATCACTCACACTCTTGCTTTCCATAACCTATCTTTATTAGTATTCACCCTCTCTCATTACTCCCTCTTCTATCACTCACTGTTGACATATTTTATTTTTGCTGTCCATTTATCTTTCTCACTTCTATTACTCTTCTTTTATCACCCTGTCTACCTTCGTCACTTTCTCTTCCCTCATCACACCAATAGTACAGTTTTCCTATTCAATCTCTATACCAACAACCAGCATGTAACAACTGTCTCTCTTCTATTACCTCATCTATCACTCCCCTTGCTCCTATCACTGTTTTTCAGTTGCATTCTTACCTTTTACTTTTTCTCACCCTGCTTTCCTCTCTGTCTTCATTCTTCTATTCATCCACTGAGTCACATTACCTTAAAGAGAGACAACATAGAGTAGGGAGGAATCTTTAGTCTTTCAAGTGTTGGTATCCTAGTAAAATACACCAAGGACAATCTGATTGCTATTTAATCATAGTAACTAATACAAAAAATGCAACATATGGCTGAGAAGTGGTCTCTGGTTCATTTAGGAGGGCAATAACTTCAGATAAAAATTTACTCAGACCATAAGGCACAGTTCAATCTATGTTGGACATATAAAGATGTTTTATCATATGGTAGCCATAAAAACTGAAAAGAACAAGTTTATACTTCCTGTAGTTATGAGAGCATAGTTTATAAGTCCTTAATAATGTGTCTTTTGGTCATGATATCATAGTATTCAGAGGTTTTTAGATTGCAAAAATTCATTCAATTGTTTTTGTTTTGAAATTCTTGAAAACTATTTAGAAAAAGAGCTTGACAAACAGCTTACAGTTATGTACATTGAGATATTGATATCAACTATTATAACAAGTGTTTATATACCTGTGTTCCATTCCTTAGCTAATCACTATCAAAAATACCGGAGATAGGTTTACTTTTCTATTAGTTTGTATATGCGTAACTAGTGATCAAATGAAGACCAGTATTCCAACATTTTAACACCATATCATCATCATAATCATCACATACTCACTTATCTTGGAAAAAGATTCCTCATGGTCTTTGGGTAAATCCCTTTAGGATTTGTGAAATAGAAAAAGTTAAATCCAATTAAGAGTATATATATAATGTACTTGATTTCTGTAGAAATGCAGTTTCTTAGAAAAATTGACTCAACGGGGAGAAACAAGGAAGGATGTTCAAAAGTGGATTCAAGTGAGGTATAGTGAGAAAGACTTGCAAACAAAATCTGTAAAACAAAAATAAATTTGTACTGTTTATAAAGTGTCTAATCATTGTAAAGAAATTGTTATAAAAAAGTAAATTATACTCACTCAGTAAAAACAACATGCATGCACGCATGCACACACACACACACACACACACACACATGATATCAAGCTCTTTATATGCTACTATTAATATTTTCCTATTGATTATGTTGCTTCTTAAATTTGGTTATTGTTGATTAGGTTGTGATCTTTAGAGATCTTTTAATGAATATCACTGAAAAGATTTGCAAAGGTTAACAGAGTTTATATAAGATTTCTTCTTCATTTGAATTTTAAAATTGTTTATAATTCTGAAAGCAAACTTTTGTAATTATCCTCAAGCACATTATACTTCATTTATAGATCGGTAATGAATCAGATTCAATATCTCCTTAATTAAACGATAAAGTAATAAAAACATATAACAATTTTAAGATAAAATTACACAATGATTGAATAGACATAGTATCTAATTTTATAAATCATAACCAGACTGAGGTGAACAGGGAATTTGGAATATTTGTGATGGCTGGAGAAAATTGAGGCAAACACAATCCATTGAATATATGGTGTTAGCCACCATACATCCAATGGATGAATGAAGTGAACTAAGTAGATAAGCATTACATGTGTGCAGGAGAGATAGCTGTGATGGTATGGACATGTGATGCGAATTGATGCTATGAGAGCAGGTGCCATGTGCTACTGTTGGTAGAGGATATCCATGGGAAAGGAATACAAGGGAAGAAATGGTGATGTTAGATCCTCAGATGCTGAGATTAACAAATGAGATGATGAAAAAAATTGAGATGTGTGATGATATATAATAAGCAAAATCAGAGAAGGAAATCATCATTTAATGTCCCTGTTCTATGTTGGCATAGGTTTGATGGGATCCAGTGTGTCTGAGGACTGTATTGTGATCCAGTGTCTGTTTTGACATGATTTCTACAGTTTGATCCCCTTCCTAACATCAACTGCTTTTCAGCAGGAGCTGCATGTTTTTTTTGTGCCACTTGCACCATTGAGATTACAATGCAGCTCGCAAAACTATAAACCCAAGCAGGATGTTAGCTTCAGGCTAAGGGAAGTGGAGATTGAACTATGAGGATGTGTAACAGTGCAGGTTCCTGTAAAGAATCTGTATGGATATTCACATCTAGTTGGGGAAGAGGAGAGAAAGAGGAAATAAACAGTAGGAGCTTCAGTGGGTAGATAATGACAATGCAGTGCCTAGGTGGTTCCTCAAGACAAGATGAGTTGAATTAGTTTGCGAAATTGTATAGGAAAGAGAATAAAGGGAAGGAGAGACATACTGCCAAAATGGTTAGGATTGAAGGTTGGATGAGCAAGGAGCCTTGAGATGGGGGAGATAGAGGAATGCAGAAGATAGTGGGAGGTGAGCAGCAGAAGTAGTAGAGATGATACAGTTGTTGGGCGGGGGACAACAAGAGAGAGGGATGGCATGGTTGGGTTGGCTGCAGGAGTTGTGGGGAGGAGGGTGATGAGTGACTGTAATGTGGGTGGAGAGCATACATAGCACTCTCAGAACTCAGTTTTACTGATGAGGGCAAGTGTTTGTAAGAACCTCATATTGCCAGAAATCCTGATCCTTTGTCATCTCTTCTGTCAAGCTCAGGGTCCTGAGGTCAGCCTTAACCACTTCATCCCATGTTGTATTGGGTCTCCCTCTTTTGCAAGGTCTGGCCACATTTAGTGATTGGCACTTTATACAGCTGTCCTCATCCAATTACATCCCATGTCCATTCCAGTGCAGTCTTCTTTCTTGTACACAACATCTGATTGCTTTTATACTCAGTTTGTCACTCAGCACCTTTGTACTAATTCTTTCATGTACACTCACACTGCATATCCAATGGAACTTGCTTGCTTAATTTCTTTCCAACCTTCTCAAGTCTTTTGCATTCAAGGCCCATAGCTCACCCACCATGTAGCATTGTTGTTTTAACACAAGCATCATACAGTCTGCCCTTCAGTCTTATGGAAAAGATCTTTGTTGTTACCAGTTATCTCTGAATATTTTCCAACCAGTTATCTCTGAATATTTTCCAACCAGTTCTTACTCTAGCTACACTTGTTAGTCTACCAATGTTATATTACAATTTACTTAGAGGAATATATTAAGAAAATAGACAATATTTGAAGTTGTGATCATATTATCATTGAACAGAACTTTGAATTTAATCGTGTTCAAATATTTTGATTGAATTAATTTCTTTATCCTCCTCAATATCATTATTTTGGCATCTTTTTTATTTATTTTCCATGTTAATTCATAACTCTTCAGTGCTGTGTATCACCACATTCCTATGTCATGTTTGAGCTTTAGCATCCTGTGGCTCAGTTTCACCAGGTTTTCCTATGCCTACCTTCACCTCACATTGTTCTGTTCTCTTGTCAGCATATTTTAAACAGATGTTGCCTATGTATCAGCTCCTATAGCAAACATAAGTGGCCAAAATGGGGTTCCTCTAAAGGATCTCTGAAGGATGTTTATTCAACAAGATGTTGAGCTAGATCAGGAAATCTCTCATGGTTAAATTGATACTTTTCTGCATTGAGAAGTCACAGCTCTGGTACTTTGGACATGCGATTGCAATGTCACAGGAAAAAATTGCAAGATGGATTCTTCAAGCTGGGCTAACCAGCAGGAGACCTATGGATAGACCTAGAAAGAAATAGTTCAATAATATTCATAGTCTCAGTTGGTCACAGTTGGGAATCCATCTGGAAAATCTTATAATCAACCACAAGCGAAGTGTGCCAGGTGATGTGTACTTACCATGGTACTACCACTAGACAAGCTGTTCTACATGACAAATGATTGTTCCTACCACTTAATTCCTGAATTGATTTATCAAAGAGAGAATAAATATATCTAACATCAGTAGTCACATTCCCTACTCCAAAATCTCCCAAGATTACGATAAAAGGCTACTGTAAGTTTTATTCATCTCAGCCATAGTAGCATTCCATGTCCTCAGTAAGTCTACTTAAAGTCCTTTTGCACATGGTGCTATGTCTTGTTTCCAAGCTTCTCTACTTTGAAGTCTCTGCAATCATGTTTTTTTTTTCTTTATTTGCATTCATTAACATTTGAGCTTGAAGAGACCAATCATTGGTCCACTGTTTTATTGAGGGACAACATGTGTTAATATTTCATCTACTTTGATGTATCTGTATTCTGTAGGTGATGATTTTAGGACAGTGTTGTATTTATGCAACAAGCCAAGATCCTAGTGGCTCATATCTTGTTACTGAATTATGTCCAAGGCTGAAACTTTTTGTTCTCAATGGCTGGGTTTGTCTAGCTCCATGTACATATGGCTCATGTCATAATTCCACTCTCTAGGCAGCAGTGCTGATTTCAATTCCTTCAGTAGAAAATTCTACATGTGATAAGACCAGTGTTCTATTCAGTAAAAAAAAATAATTTTCATCTGTTTATAGAAAATGGAAATGAGCATCAGGCCTAATACCAGTTATTGATACGTACTGGAAAAAATGAATAGAACCTGTGTTTCAAAGAGCCAGCTTTGTTACATTCTGTGTCACACTGAATCTTGAGAACTATGTGTAGGGTACACGTGTCTATGGAGTGCTCAAGTATTTGCATGTAAACTTCATGAGCAGGCTGTTTCATTGATTGGATCAACTGGAACCCACATCATCATAACCAGTGGAGTACCAGTTAAAGAAACACTAATAAATAACATGGTGTATGTAATTTGTAACTAAATCAAGTAAATTCACAAAAATTGTAGCCCTACTAAATACAGTGTTAAGGGATCCTTTCAGATATGTGATGTTTACAGAAAGTAAGTGGAATTTTATTTGAAGATTATGTGGTTGGTCATTATTTATTTTGTATAATTGACTTCATAGAAACAACCTTTTCTCCCCTAAAAATACAAATATATCCCACAGTATTACTTAGTATACTGCATTTATTTCAATATATACTATCTAGATCACATCTAAGAAAAAACTGTTCAGTTAAGAGTAAGCCCTCATTAATTCGTTGGTCATTTATCCTACCGGTTGTACATCCTCTCCTAACACAACCACAAATGGTTCTGCCTTAAAACTAAATAATTCAGTGCTAATCCTTTCTTAATTCATTGAATGTACTTCAATATACAATCACTTGCACTTCTTACAATATACTTCGCTCTAATTATACACTAATAATAATCACTTTGTCTCACCTTTCAAAATACTTATCCACCTCTGTTACTCTCTTAAAAACATTAATCTAAAACTGGCTCCCTACTAATGTTTTCCATTCTACTTCTAATCTGCAAATGTTCAAATTAACCATCAACTATTAGAGTCTTAGTCGATTATTCTATTCCCTCAGTTGAAGAGGGTTTAAACAGTGTATGACCTCTGCCTTTCCTCTTCGGGTAACTATATAAGTATTTCATGCTCTATTGGGAACATAAATGTTATTTTATTTATTAATTTCAGTAAATCTTTATAATATTTTGTGATCTTCAGTTCTGTATTACAATCTTTCAAGTATACTGAGAGTATTTTGCTTGAAGTAGTGATTCTGATCCAGTTCATCTGAAAATACTTTTACAGTTCATGTATAACTTATAAATTCATTATATCATCATAGGAAGCCTTTATCAATTCCCTTCCTGTATATTAACCTTAGTCATTTTCATATTTCTGATGCTACAGAATTTTGATGGTTCTGAAGAGCAAAATATAAAAATTGTGCCATAACTACATCAGCTTCTATCAAAAGACAAAATTTTCCATAAAAGGGCATCTGCTTACAAACCATTTTGAAAATGTAATCATTTTGAAAAATTCTATTAGACATAGACACAGGTATTGTTATGTGGTAAAAAGTGTGCTTCTCAACCACATAGCTTCCAGTTCAGTACTGGTGCATAGCACCTCGGTCAAGTATCTTCTGCTATAGCTCTGTGTCTTCTAAAGCCGTGGTAGATGGAAACTGAAAGAAGTTTGTCATGTGTGTACTCCACCACCACCACTTGACAACAGGTTTTAGTTTGATTAGCAGTTCAATAAAAGAGACCAATGAAATAAGCACCAGCTTAAAAATAGGTACTGGGATTGATTTGTTCAACTAATTTCTTCAAGACGGTGCCCTAGCATGGCTGCAGTTCAATGAGTAAAACAAGTAAAAGATAAAAGATAAATTTGTAAGTAAAAGGAAATTCAGTTTAAAGTTGAATTTATCTAAAAACAGTGTTTGGAGAAAGAGACACTATACAAACCTATCCAGTATATGAGTTGGATTTGATATATATTGTCTTTCATTATATCTTATGTAATGGAGAGAAGCCTGTAGGAATTTTGCCTGTTATGGACAAGTGAATAAATTAACTGGAGAAATTATATTTCTTTCGATGTTTAATAGTTGAGTCTTTCTGTCTATAGGCAGTCTGATTCTACATTTCATATATCATTAGTACAAAGTATGAGATGATGATCATCATCGTTTAACGTCCGTTTTGCATGCTGGCATGGGTTGGACAGTTTGACTGAGGTCTGGAGAGCCAGCAGCTACACGAGGTTCCAATCTGGTCTGGCAATGCTTTTACAGCTGGATGCCCTTCCTAATAATGCCAACCACTCTGAGAGTGTAGTGGGTGCTTTTTATGTGCTACCAGCATGGGAGCCAGTCAGGCAGGCCTGGCATCGATCATGTTTGGATAGTGCTTTTTATGTGCCACTGGCGTAAGATCCAATCAGAGGGTCCTGGCATTGGCCACATTTGGATGGTGCTTTTTACATGCCACCAGCACAGGGGCCAGTCGGACGGACCTGACATCGATTATGTCTGAATAGTGCTTTTTACGTGCCACCAGCACGAGAGCTAATCAGGGGGTGCTGGCATCTTCCATGTTCAGATGGTGCTTTTTACATGCCACCGGCACAGGGGCCAGTTAGATGGTCCTGGCCTCGATCATGATTGGATAGTGCTTTTTATGTGCCACTGGCAAGGGAACCAGTCAGGGAGTACTGGCTTTGGCAATGTTCGGATGGTGCTTCTTATGTGCTACTGGCATGGGTGCCAGTCAGACGGACCTGGCATCAACCACATTCAGATGGTGCTTTTTACGTGCCACCAGCACTGGAGCCAGTCAGGGGACATTGGCATCGACCATGTTCGGATGATGCATTTTACGTGCCACCGGAACTAGAGCCAGTCAAGGGGCACTGGTCACAGCTATGATTTTGGTTTTACTTGACTCAACAGGTCTTCTCACGCATATCATGATTACATTAAATATATTTAAAGAGTTCAGGAAATGGAAGAAAGTGATAATGATTACATTTTGTTTTATAGTTTATCATTATTTCAATTGGTTTGTACAGTTGAAACTTCTTCACTTTGTGGTTATTATCTAAGACATGAAATAATTAACAGATTTTATTGTTTGGAGTAACACAATTTAATCTAAAGACAGAGAGTTAGGCTTGTAATAGGCATTAATAAGAAGAAAATAATTTATCAATATTTAGAAACATTTAGCTTACAAACATTTTTTTTAAATGATAATATTAAATTTCTAAAATGTAGATCTCAATCATTTTTTATCACATTATAAAACAATTATCAAAGTTATATATCATACTAAAACCTATATATATTATACTAGTAATGGAAAGCCTCCATACCAATTTTGGTACAGACTGATCCAGAGGTTTGGCTGTGCATAGATGAACCCCCCCCCCCCACATAAACAGAATTTTATAGATATAAATTAAAAGAAATATTTTTTAGACTGTATGTATTTCATGTTTTTTAGAAATATTTAATACTTGTTTAAAGGCAGAGTGTTGTAGTTCACAAATGACTTTGTTTGAAACCTTATATTTTGTTTTTTGTTTATTGTTGAATTTTTTTTTTTCAAGTTATATTTGGCTATGGGTATTAGTAATCACATTGTTATATTATTTCCATCTACTATGAATACTTTGTTTAAATAATCTTTTTGAACAGAAAATTATATTAACATGTGTTATTCTAAACAATAATTTCACATATCTGTGAACTAAGATGGACTTATTTTGGTGTCTCACATATCTGTGAACTAGTGATGGACTTGTTTTGGTGCTTTACAAATTACTTAGTAAAGTACATTTTACTCAGTTGGCAAGACTAAGCGTGATCAATATATAAAGAGAATATAGTGTTGAGAAAATATCTCTAGAGGATATCCTGCATATCAGCTTCATTGAAAAGGTTTCATAATACAGAAACTTGTCAGTTGCTTCACCAGTTGGCTTTAAAGACAAGATTCACTCCAATTGGCATTGTTTATATTGTCCCCAAAATTTTGAACCACTGATCTAATTAATTGAACAGATCTAATAAGGGAGCTTTCTCCCTTGTTTTTAAATTTAAACATATCCAGAGGGTGTTTTCATCTATTAATTGCTTGGTAATCTGTTGTATTTTTTACAACTCATTACATATATGAGACCATACCAAATTTTAATTTAGTTTTCAGAATGCTCTCTTACACTACTTTTCTTCAGCCTATTGGCGTTATGTGGAATTTACTGTTTTCTTAAGTGACTACAATATTTATTTTTTTGTACATTAAAAAAGGCTGCTTTTAATCATCACACTAAATATTATTTTTAACTCAATTGAAAATAGATATATTTAGACAAGATTTCATTATAGAGTTTTCTAATTTTCTTATTTGTTCATACTAAAAAAAATATTCTCAATTTCACTGTCTTGTACTTGTTGTAACCTGTATGTCTAGGTTTAATTAGGTGTCAAACAGCTTTTATGCTTTCAAGATATATACTTTTGATTTTTGTTGTTAAGGAAGTTTAAAAAAATATAGTAAAAGGCCTAATTGTTCAGTGAGTACATTTATTTATTTTGCCCTAAAATGGCTTATTTATTTTGTTTTAATAACTATTTTAACATGCATTTGCAGATCTTAGACATAGAGCCTAAAGTAAATGGAATAGTAATAGATGTGAGATTACAATAAGCTAAAGAAATTTATAACCAGCATTTTAAGTAGTAAACATTAAAAGAAAATAAATACATTATCAAATTAAATACATTATGAAAGAAAATAAATATATTATCTTGATGGTTTTCTGGAAAATAATCGTTGCTTTAAGTTTAAACATTATTTCTTTCTATGTTGAGGGAATGAGTTTTAAACTCTTGCACACACACACACACACACACACACGCTCTCTCGCTCTTGCTCTTATAATAATAATAATGAAATTATTGTATACAGTGCTCAGGTGCACCACAACTTGTCAGAAAGTGCATATAAAGTACATGCAGTAATGTAGAAATGTCTGGAAAGCGAACAATGTATGAGTCAGATACATGCTTGTGTGTGTATGGAGGGGAGAAAATCAAGTGTAGTGTTGGCGAATCTCAGGAAGCATGGAAGTTTTGAAGGATGCAGTGCTCCGACAACTAACAACCGATGCCGGCAGTTTGTTCCATGCTTCAGCAACTCTCAGCGTGAAAAAATGTTTCCTGAAGTCATGGGAGCTGTGCTGTTTTCTTACTTTGTAAATATGTCCACGGGTGTTAGATGGGTGGAGTTTGAAGAGGTGCTCAGAGTTATTGTTTGTACGATGGTTGATAATTTTATGGGTGTCTGCCAAGTCAGCTGCCAGACATCGGAGTTTCAATGTGTACATGCCCAGGGAAGTAAGGCGTTCAGGATATGGCAAATGCCTGATGGAGGGTATTCTTTTGGTTGCACGTCGCTGAACAGCTTCCAGACGATTGATATCCTGGGCAAGATAGGGGTTCCAGACCGGTGATGCAAATTCCAGGTGAGGTCTTACCATAGCTATATAAAGCCGCAGATAGATAGCCGGAGAGTGGCTCTCAAAGGATTTGGTGAGTGATGCCAAGACACCCTCAGCCTTCTTGACAATTTTAGCTCTTGCTCTCGCTCTCTCTCTCTCTCTCTCTCTCTCGCTCTTGCTCTTGCTCTCTTTCTCTCTCTCTCTCTCTCTCTCTCCATCTGTCTGTCTTACTATCTGTCTCTCTCGCTCTCTGTTTCTCTGTTTGTCTGTCTCTCTCGCTCTCTGTCTCTCTGTTTGTCTGTCTCTCTCGCTCTCTGTCTCTCTCGCTCTCTGTCTCTCTGTTTGTCTGTCTCTCTCGCTCTCTGTCTGTCTCTCTTACTCTCTGTCTGTCTATCTCACTCTCTGTTTGTCCCTCTCTCTCTCTGTTTGTCTCTCTCTGTCCCTCTCTCAATGCAAATAAGTGCACTGTAACGTCTTATTTATCATTTTCTATTGCTTTGATCTCAGGAAGAAATTTTTTTTTTTTAAATATATCATCAATATTCTCATGTTGGTGTTTTACAAACATTTTTAATTAGGGTATGTTGTCATGATTATCTATCTATCTCTCTCTCTTTATCTCTTTTTACTAATTACTACATCTTATAAGCAGATACATTTTATTATTATTATTATTTCGTGTATATATAATTTTTATTAGTATATGAAGGTATATTTGTACTTATTCAAATGCATGGACAAATATAGAAGTCTGGTTAAAAACGGGTGGTAGGGAAGATATAATGTTTTCTGTTACTTTTATCTTAAACAACTTTAAGGGATGTATTATAAAATATTGATGCAGAACCAGCCTCCTTATTAAATAGGATTGAACCTGTCTTTATCAGATATGATGGATGACTAATATGTACAAGAGTATATTTTTAGTGGTAGTTTTATGTTGAAATATCAAATTTATTTTATATACATTACAGTTAATTTGCCTTTTTTGCAATGTATTTGCAAAAGTATGATGTATAGATGGATGTGTGTGTGTGTGATATTTTTAATGTAGATATCAAAAGATGCATACCAAACAAATGTTCCAGACTTCATGAAACATTTCCACAGTATACTAGAACTTAGCTGTCTGAAGGAAAAAATTCTTAATCCATTATGCATGTATTTTTTTATTGTATGCAGGCAAGAATACTTTACAGGACAGAAAAAAGTCTCTCGGGAAATCTTTAACCCGAACATATGGATTTAGATTGCCTAAAACATCAAAAGCTCTAAGAAAAACGCAGTCTTTAAAGATTAAGGTACAGTTTCTTTGTTGACATGGCTCAATAGTAGCACTTAGCAACAGTAATGCACAGTGTGTCTACTAAAGTATTATATACTTACTTTCTTTTTGAGTGTGTAGTCAGTTGTAGTACTGTAATATGCACTGCTTAATAATAACAAATAGCCTAGCAAAGCACAATTAACATTGATGTTCCCAGAGATTGAAATTGTAGTGAATTTTAGTTAGAAGGAATTGTAATTATGAAAGATTTATTATATCTTATATTCTGATTTGAATTTTCTGTTTGGAATTTTGTATTAGGATTAAGATGGGCTTAATGATAACAACTTTTTAATCACTAAGAATGTATTAATTGATAAGTTAATTAGTACAAAAAAAAACAACAAATTATTGTTGTGTTAAGAAAGGTAGTTTCAAATACTCCCACACTTTGTAGTTATATATTTAATTCCTGAGTTATTTTTACCTTTTAGTACTGATCATTGTTTATACAAATTCAAAACTTATGCTTCCCATGGCCTAGCTTATATCCTCTGTATAGTGTTCAGTCCTTTTTTTCCAATTGTAGAAACATGTAATTATATAAGTTCTCGCTAACCTTCCAAATGTCATTCAGTTGTAATTGTAACAATTAACCATTTGCACTTGAAACACCTCCGTTTTCTCTCACATTTACTAATGGCATTCTTTTTATGTCATGCACAGATGATATCTAGATAACTAGTTTGTTATGTTTGACATTAACCAACATCTTGATTAATCCTTTTTGCAGTGCAATTTCATTATCAAACTTTTACTATGACTTTTGCAATTAGGACCAGATACCCTGTAGATAAATACCCTCCAACTCACCCTCCAGTTTTGAATTATATTAAAAACAATAGACAATAAATAGAAAAGCTATTTTTGTGAGTATTTACATGAACCTGGTATTAATTCTATATTTATCAATTGGTTGAACAGCACTCTTCAGCCACTCATTTACACTTAGTTTCCTCTTTGTCATGAAATGTGTGAACATGTATAACGTTCTTTATCTAGGCTAAAACTAAAGGTAAAGTTACTAGTCTTTGCAACTGTCACTAGAAATATGACATCTATGTAAATAATGGTTTCAAAGTTTGGCACAGGGCCTGCAGGTTTTGGAGGGGGTGGGGAAGTTGATTGCAGTGACACCAGTACATGACTGGTACTTATTTTATCAACCCCAAAAGGATGTGAAAGGCAAAGTACAACTTATTTGTGAAACAATGTATCTATGACTACATTACTGAATGCATTTTTTCATTTCTTCAAAATTGAATGAAGGATTGGAAGATTTGTCTTCTTATTTCCAGCAGGCCAAGTGGCTACATAAAAGCTCCTTTGTTGGTTTTCAATGGGGTAGCTCAGTATCTCCTCTATAGTAACTCACATAACTCTATCCCTCTATTATCCTCTAACCTCTTACTTTGCACAAATCCACCTCTCTCTGTTCCACTCCCTCTCCAAGCTGAGGAGTTTTTGTCTTGCAAGTTACTTGGTAACCCCTCTGGTGTTGGTGCCACATAAAAAGCACTAGTGCTGGTGTCACATAAAAAGCATCTAGTACACTCTATAAAGTGGTTGGTGTTAGAAAAGGCATCCAGCTGTAGAAACCATGCCAAAGCAGACAATGGAACCTGGTGCAGCTCTCTGGCTTGCCAGCTTCTGTCAAACTGTCCAACTCATGCCAGCATGGAAGATGGATGTTGATGATGATGATGATGATGATAATTAAGATGGAAGAATTGTTAGTGCATTGGAAAAAAATGCTTAGCAGCATATTGTCTGAGTTCAAATCCTGCCAAGAACAGCTTTGTCTTTCATCCTTTTGGAGTTGATAACATAAAGTACTAGTGAAGTACTGAGGTCGATATAATCAACTATCCACTGTCCTTAATAAAATTACTGACCTTAAGTCAAAACTTGAAACACTTATTATTTTCTGACAGAATTGTTATCACGCCAGACAGATGTTTAGTGGCATTTCATTTATCTCGACATTCTGAGTTTTAATTCTGCTGAGGTGAGGTCAGTTTTGCCTTTCATTCTTTTAGGGCTAGTCAGTTACATGGAACCCAGTTCAGCACTGGCACCAATATAATTGACTAGCCCCTCCACCAAATTTCAGGCCCTGTGCCTGTAGTAGAAAATTGCTATTTTTTATTTGTTTATATATTTTTCACCCTGGAATAATGAAAGTCAACCTTGACATAGTACAGATCCAGAATGTAGAAGGATGAAATGAATGAAATATTTTTTTGTAATCTTTTAGCCAGGAGAGAAGAGAGTGCTTATGACCCTTTCATAGGTGTTTGAGACTGGTGGGAAGGAGGGCAGAATTTTAAACTGGTGACTTGTCTCAAATGCTTGCAACTGAGTGCATTCTACTAAAGATAACCAAGAATCAGGTGGGTGGTGTTGAAGCAGGTGGTGATGTTAAAACAGGTGACAAATTAAGTCTACATCTAAATAAACCATGGTGGGAGAATTTAAATTGAGAACACAAGGAGCTGGAATAAATACTATAAGGCATCCAATTTGATATTCTGAGAGTTTTGCAAATCCACTGCTCTGGATTGGTATTTTTCTTTTTATCCCAAGAGGATATAGTATTTGTTGTGGCATTTACCATTTCTACCACATGCCTGTCTTCAGTATTAATTAATAAATGGTTTCTAATATAGACACAGGCATTTAAAGTTTATTGAAAATGTATAGTTGATTTAATCAACATTATTGATTGACTGGTACTTATTATCATTAGTCAATTTATTAACATTTAACCCTCTGGAACTATAACAAAATTTGTTTCAACTCAAGAATTAATCACAATTCTTGAAAAGTAAGTACAAAAATGAATGATGACTTATCTGGACTAATACAAAAAAAAAAGCCCTCTATTTTATAAGGAAGTGGAAATAGTTGATTTTATGGGCATTTTATTGACTTATGTCACAACCTTTTGTTCTCAAACAATACTTAAAACTGAAATCATCAAATGGTTATTGAAGCTTTAATGCTATTATCAGGTTACTGTTCCAATTACTTTTGTTTCTTATTCGACAGCTATCTAACTATTTATATGTTTTACACACCTACAACTGAGATAACAAGCATTCCTTATGAGTCAGAGGGAAAATTTGAACCATTTGTTGAACATTTGAATTGTTGGCTAATTCAGTTTTATATCTTTTTGACTACAGTTTTTACTGAAAGCCGTTTCTTTGACAGATGTAACATTGTTGATGTTTTTTTAAAAAACCAAATTTAACTCATTTAAAAATTTTTCTCCAGACTTGTTTAGCATAATATTTACAACTACAAAATCCATCCAACACAATTCGTCATCATCATCATCATTTAATGTCTGGTTTTGCACCATTCTTCTATACTGACTTACCTACTTATTTTTTGCAATGACTATTTCTGTTGAAATTCCTTATCAAGCAGCCCAACCAATAAATTTTGTACTTGTTTCACAGCAGTTATTGTATACTTCAAAGCAAATATACTTGAAATATAAATTTCCGTGAAAACTGCCGTAGTATTTTATGTCTGTTTATTGTTCTTATCATTAATAATCATTACACTTGATTTAGCTTTCATTACATATAATTTTCTCAAAGCTTTGAATTAAAAGAAAGAGCGAAATAAAAAAGAAACTTTGTACCTTTTTCACCTCATGGCTAAGATATAAAACAAAAAAATACTTTTGTTCAATCATTATATTTTCTGAATCTTAGATTTATGGAGATATTTAAAATGGGCATTCCCCTCCAATTTTCATTTAGCAATGAGAATTTATGTTGTATTTCTTTTTATTTTATGTGATCAAAATTTTCTACAACATGCCATTATCGAATTTTCTCATAAAATACTTTCCTATTATATTTCTTTTATTTTTATCAGACCATCTTTGCTTCTTGTTTGACAGGCTTTGAGAATAATTTCTGAAAGGACTGAGATGGAGGGTTTTTAAAAAAAATTTTTCTCTTCCTCTCCAATGAAAACCCTAATCTCTATTTTTAATTTTTGTTTATTAATTTACTTTTCACAAGTGCCAGAAATAGTAAGGTACCTATCAAAATCAGTGTTTTTCAGCCTTATAAGAATGGTGACACTCAAAGAGGAAACGACACTCTAGACATGTATTTTTTGTGAATTAATTATCATATAGCTGTTGAATATAATGTAATCAGATTGTGAAAGCAAGCATGAATGATCACAATAGGTAATGAATGTTAATCTGCTAATGTGAAAAATATTCTGACCTCAGATAAATTATATTGACACACCTGTATTATTTTGTGACACACAGGTGGAAAATGACTTACACCTTTTAGTTTTCACTTGCTATATTCAGTATTCAAATCCTGCAACGGTCAACTTTACCTTTCATCTCTCTGTGGTTGATGTAAGAAGGTAGAGTATTGAGAATCATTAGCTTGACTAAATCTCTAACTTTTTAAATAGGTAGTCCTGTGTCATTGTGAGAAAGAAATTTTTATTATAGTTAATCCCTTCACACCCACACACACATTTCTTTTTATTCATTGCTGTTTATTGGACTGGTCATTGCTGGAGCATTTCCTTCAAAATTTTTTTTGATTGTATCAACTCTAGCACTTCAATCTGGTACTATTTTATCAATCTTTATCGAACCACTAAATTACAAGACATAAACAGACACAATATAACAACACCTGTTTTTAGACCAGTGTAAGAATAAACACAAATGTATGTGCGCGCGCACACACACATACACACACACACACACACACACACTCTTCTGTATAGTTTTCATCTACCAAATTTCCAAATATTCTACTCACAAGACATTAGTAGACATTAGTTATAGTAGATTTTGTTGCTCATAAGATTTGGCTATAGTAGAAAACACTTGGCCAAGGTATTGTACTGTGAGGTTGGACTCAGAATTACATGATGACACTCAGAACCTCTTAACCACACACCCATACACATACAGAGTAAAAAAGAGAGAGAAAAATGTTTCTTATGGGGCCTTCTTTCCATGCTTCTGGGTGTTTCCACCCCAGGCTTGTTTTTCTTTGGTGGTGAAATTCTGATAATTTCTCTGCATTCTTTTCGAAACAATCTATATGTTTCTATTGCCTCTCCTTGTGCTTACTGTGAGTTAATGAAGCATATTTCAAATTTGTTGGATTGAACACATTCCATCTCACAACTAAAATGTCACTGAATCTCTTGCTTCTAAATAAGTTTACTTTTTCTGTATTTTGTTGATGGGTTTCCAGCTTTTACAAGTATGGCTATGTGGGTAAGAAGTTTACTTTACAACTGTTTGGTTTTTGGTTTTGAATTCAATCTCATTGTATGACACCTGGTAACTGTATTCTTTCATATCTTCTAGTTGATTAAGACCCGATGAGTGAACACTCTTGTAGGTGGAAATTGTATGGAAGCCAAGTGGAAGAACCTTTCTTGTTCTTGGACGGTTGACTTAATCTGTCACCCTTGGATGCCTTTGGCCAAGTACATTTTGTTGCAAGTATTTAGGCAAGGTCTCAGGATTAACATAACTTCTGCCCTTCCTTGCAGCAGTCTAAGGCTCTTCTCTCCCTGGGCAACAAAAACAAATAATAATAATAATAAAGATTAGGCAGGACATTTCATTTTGCGATTAACAATTTTGCTTTGCTGCTCTAAACATTTGTTAATCACTTTGTGTCCTGTAATTTTGAAATCAATTTTCTGCTTTTATTTCTTTCCATTATCCAAGCACACCCCATATTGATTCATACTTCTTTATATTTCATGTGGTTTTAGGTTCAGTCTCACTGTATGGCACCTTGAGCAAGTGTCTTCTACTGTAATATCAGGTCAATCAAAGCCTTGTAAGTGGATTTGGTAGATAGAAACTGATAGAAACCCGTCGTTTGTGTGTGTGCTTCCTTGTCTTAACATTGAATGATAGTTGTAAATGATGGCTACTGTCATTCATTTCCAATATTCTGTGACATGTCTGGCCAGGGAGGAAATATGACTTCACTTGGAAACAGTTCAGGGTTGACAAAAGGAAAGATATCTATCCATAGGGAAATCTACCTCAGTAAACTCCATTCAACATGCAGAAGCATAGGAAAGTTTATTATTGGCATTATCGAGGCAGCAAGCTTGCAGAATCATTACCATGCCAGGCAAAATGCTTAGGAACATTTTATCCATCATTCTGTTATGAGTTCAAGTTCCATTGAGGTCAAATTTACCTTCTGGGGTCGATATAATATGTACTAGTTGAGCACTGGGGTTGATGTAATTGACTTGCTCCTTTCCACAAAATTGCTGGTTTGTGCCAAAATTTGAAACCCATTACTACTACTACTACTACTACTACTACCACCTAGATTTATAGATGATATAATGCTTGTCAAAAATAATATTAAAAATAAATTTAACATGCAGGACTTGCCAACTGAGTAGAATATACTTATTAGATGTTCTCAACAAAGTTAGTGTATAGAACGTACCTCAGGGAGATATTCTTTTAGTCATATTGTTGATATTCATAATCAGTGTTACTGCATTCATATCATCATCATCTTTCTGCTTTTCATGCTGGCTTGGGTCCAATTCAGTTCTTATTTGTAGTTACTACCCTCTTAAATGGGTTGGAAAATCATGTCTAGCTCATATGTTTCATATTTGGCATGGCTGAATGCCCTTCTTTCATAAATTATTCTGCAGAACATACTTGCAGCATTTTATCATGATACCAGCACTGGAAAAGTTGCTACCTCTCCATTCATTTGCTATGGATATGGAGTGGCAGACTGGGTCTAAAAATATTGGTTGCCAGGAAACTAAGGGGGCTCATCTGTAACAAGGGGGCCCACGCGCAACTACAAGGGGGCCCATCCACAACTCTAAGGGGGCCCACCTGCGACTATAATGCTATCATTTATTTATTTTTGTTTGTTAAAAGTATTATTTTCAACTGTCTGCAAACACAGCCAGGCTGAATTAACTAATGCATTCTTCCAGGAGTGAATAAAAATTCTCAAACTTGAGGAGATGGGCCCCTTAGATACTAACATAGGCCCCCATATATGGACTCTAATGGTGCAGAAGCCTACTTTTCATTGGGTAAGCTGGCAACCTGGCCAGTCTGCCACTGGATATGTTTTATTATAAAACTGGCATTAGTGAGATGGTCATGTATCGTAAATCTAAAGAATTTTTACTACTCTGATATAGTTGTACTCATTAGGTAACATGTTCAAAAATGTGATTAGAAGAGAGGGTGATGACAAATGAATCAAGAAGGGTAGATGAAGGTTGCAAAAGAGTAGGCAGTGATGGATTAAGGGAGAGTAATAGAAGTGCCGATGGTTGATGGTAAATATGAGTGGAAATGGTGAGTCAGTAGTATGTCGCTGTAGGAAGAAGGGGGTGTGTTGATGAGTAACAGTACAGAAACAGTGATGGTATGTAATTATGGATTCTGCCTTTAATTAATATTATAGAATAACACAGCAAATAGAAGATAGGGTGGGTGGAGAGAAGGTGATGCTTCATTGAGGAAATATAGGACCAAAACATGTAGGTTGTTTCCATCTATAGGCTTTGAAGACAAAATCATCTTGTATCTGTATTATGTATATTTTCTAGAAAGTTCAGTTGACTGGTCTTATTGTAGTTATCTCCCTTGATTGTTGATTTTTGGATTTTAATCACCCTTAGAAGTACTTTTTGTCTACAGACTGTAGAAGTAATCTTAGTTAATCCAAATTTTTTAACTCACTATATTACATATGTAAAACCCAACTGCATTTGTATTTAATACCCAGAATGTACCCCTGGTAATCTCTCTCAATCAAATTAGCAATATTAAGAAAATGCAGCTTTAAAGAAAAGACTGAAGATAACCTTAGGACTTCTAGGCATTATTAATAGAATATATAGCTTAAATAATGTTTGATGGAAACAAAGATAAGTCCTGAGGAATTCTGTTTATGTCAAATTACTTACATACAAAACAAAACACATGAATTTTCTTTCTAATATAATTAAATTTAGCTTATTTGATTTAGTATTTGCCTTAATTAAAAATAGTCTCCAGTCTTTTTAAAAATTATATTTTCAACCATCTATACTATAAACAAATTTGTATTATTTACATTTGACGGATATTTGTCCTCATCTTGTTTGCTGTTAACACAATGTTTCGGTTGATATACCCTCCAGCCTTCATCAAGTGTCTTGGGAAAATTTCGAACATGGGTTCTCATTCCTAAGGTGTTTTGCGATATTATTATTATTATTATTATTATTATTCAGGTCACTGCTTGGAATAAAACTCCAAATCTTGGGGCTAATAACCCATGAACATATGGCGTAGTGGTTAAGAGCGCAGGCTACTAACCCCAAGATTCCAAGTTCGATTCCAAACAGTGACCTGAATAATAATAATATAATATCGAAAAATACCTTAGGAAGGAGAACGCAAGTTTGAAATTTCCCCAAGACACCTGATGAAGGCTGGAGGGTATATCAGCTGAAATGTTGTGTTAACAACAAACAAGATGAGGACAACTATCCATCAAATGTAAATAATGTACATAATTCCTCATCGTTTAAATATAGAACTGTATGAACAAATTTGCTTATTAACCACTTCATTGCAAAATTAAATTTCATCATTATTCCAGTAATGATGTTAAATATCTACCAAAAATAGAATTGGTATTTGCTGAAAGTCACATTGCCTCAGTAAACTTGACATACCTCAACAGAAAATAGTTTCAAACATGACATTCTTCAATAAGGATAGATTGCTAGGTAAAACTGCTTTCTGCAGTTAAGAGTAATGAAACTTTGGTTATATCTGCTTTCTGCAGTAAAAGAGTAACTTTTTACTAAAAGAAAGCAATTATTAAAGTCTACACTGTGTAGAAAATTCTTGAAAATTCTAATTTTCATATAGTTTTATCAAAATGTGGTTTTCAAAATTGTTTTATTATTGAGAATTTCAGCTAAATGATTAAGTTTTCTACAAGATAAAATCTTACTCTGTGAGATAACATTTTTTTATGCCTTACTCCCTTCTCTCTCCATTTCTTTTTGTTTTATTGCTTCTATTCCCCTGTCTTTCTCTATCCTTATAATTTTTCTTTGCTTCTTTTACTCTTATCCACAGTTTTTTCCTTACAACACACTCTCTCAACTTCCTCTGTTGATTTGTTTTCATTATAAATACATGATTACAAAGTTTTTCTTTTTGTTTACCACCTCTACTCCTCTCTGTCTTTCACTCTCTCTAATCTTATAACTTTTCTTCTTTCATTCATCCTCTTTATAGCATTTTTTTAATGTCTTACTCCCTTCTCTCTCTCTCTTTCCATTTCTTTGTTTACTGCCTCTACTATGACTAGTCTTTCTCTTTGTCTATCCTTATAACATTTCCTCTCTCACTCTTAGCCTCAGTTTCTTTCTTTGCAATTCTCTCTCTCTCCAATTATTTTCTTTAAAATCATGGGATTGCAAAGGTTTCCGTTGAGATATTTTGAGAATATTTGTGAGAATTTTTACATTATATCTATTTATTATAAAAATTACATTGAATTTCTTTATTTCAAGTTTTATTTGGTTACACACAAATGTGAAAATCATGGTCCTTTGAATAATGAAAGCCTTGGGTTAGTTTCTGTACCTGAATTGTCAGCTTTGTGTTTATTAAGTAATATATTGATTTCATTTAATATATATTAAGTTGTTTGATAAGAGGAGGACTGAGGATTTGGTGGGAATGCTGGGGTTGGAGGAATCAGTGGAATGGTTGGCAAGGGTGAATGGAGTGAGGTGGTATGGGCATGTGTTGAGGAGGGATGAAGAGCATGTTCTGAGGAGGGTGATTGCATTTGAGGTAAATGGAGCATGAAAGCGAGGTAGACTGAGGAAAGGGTGTAGGAGGAGATTGGGAGTGTTAGTTTGAAAAAGGAGGATACCCAAAACTGGGCGAGATGGTGTGAGAGTAGTTGCTATGGCATTGAGGTAGATCTGGCCACCCCTGTTAACAGGGACAAAACCCGGATTTAAAACACTTGATGATGATGATTGCAATACAATACACATGCTGCACTATTTGTTTCCACATTAGGATTTATCACATCAACAAATACTAGCAGAAAACTGCATGGAGGATGGTGTTTCTGCTAGTCTTTTTACGAAAACAATTATGTAACTTTATTATGATCTAACCCAGAATACTTAGGATGGCTCTATGTTTGGTAACAAAATTTGTTCAGTCATACATGTTAATTGTATATCTATTTTAAAAAAATTATCATCATAAGTTTCAGTAATAGATAACTATCAATATAAACTTAAGTGACTTTTTCACCTATAATTCCTTGCTTTGATGAATTTTATTTGTAAATACAGTACATCAGTGTCTTACGGCCACCTCTTCAAGATTCAAATAAATATGTCATTGTAGTCAACATTTGAATGAATGCATTCAGTCAATGAAATTTCCTATAATTTTCTTCTTCACTTGAGAAATACTGTTTCCTTTATGCTTGTCATATTTTAATAATAATTCAATGAAATGTATGCAATTATACCTAACAATGACTTTGGTGACAAAAGGATATACTTTTAATAAGTTTTTTACTGCTTGTCAACTCAAATTTATTCATGATTTTCTATAATACCTGTCCATCTATCAATTCACCTGTAAACCATACTTAGTTGATGAATTTAGTTTAATATGTATTTTCTCATACTAGTGTGGGTTAAATAAATCTGCAACAGCACAACACTTTTGAACACATTTGTGTGTAAGCATGTGTGTGTGTATTCTATGCACTTTTATGTGTGTATACCAATGTAGTTATCTCTCCTACTTCATTATTTCTATATCAAATCCAATAAAACACCATGTTTTATTGGATTGACATTTTACATGTATCCCATCATATTTACCTCATTCTTTGTGCTTGCTCTTAATTTCCTTCATTTACTGTTCATGATAAAACACCCAGTGTTTTATCTGTAAAGTGGTTGGTGATGAAAAGAGTAAGTAGCTATAAAATATCAATACTCCAAAATAGTAATAAATGAAGATGTAGACCCCACAAGCTATGGTGCAGGTACTCCGTCTAGAAGAGCCCTCACCAATTTATAAGACAACTGGTACAGGCTAAATAGGACTCTAGTCCTACCATAAGCATCATCTTTAATACTAGTTGCTTAACAAAATGCACTGGCACCATGAGGAAATGCTGTGATACTTGTCTAACTCATACCAGCATGGAAAAATGGGCATAAAGCGATAATAACGATATATACTTCATAGTGCTTATTTATGAAAATATATTGTTGACAACAAACCTCATTTTCTTCAACTTCTTCCACTTCCTCAAACTCTTAGGCTATCTGCTATCACTAGTTCTACTTTTAATACAAATTATATCAAATAGGAGACACATGGTACTGCCTACTATCACTAGTCATCTATGTAAGTAGTCATGTTGATTCTGCTTGCTAATGAAGTGCACCTGAAAAACCTATTTGTTTCCCAGTCGATTTTTCAGTTTGAGGTTCCTACTCCACTTGGGAGGAGTTATATAACCCTTGTACTACCGAGTAGAACCTTAGTCTTGACCATGGTGACCTTTTGACTTGTTTATTCTGGCCCACTCTTTCAAAGGTCTTTGTAGTTCTTTTTAAAAAAGAGGCTAATGTTTAAACTGTTTTAAACATGTGAATAAACTTCAAAAATGGTTGGAGCAATGATTCTCAAACTATGGGTCATGGTATAATTCTGTAAAAAGGTCATGAAGACAAATTCTTTGAGTTTTGAAAAGTGTCTCTCTCGGAAAATCTGCGGACATTTATGGATTTGTCAAATAGGTTGCAGTGATAAATGGTTGGAAGCTGCTGGGTTAGAGAAAAGAGAATTGAGCATAATGAGTTCAACATGGCAAAACCTTTAGTATTGAATGAATATTCCCATCATCATGGTTGAGGGTTAAAAACCTGAAACACAACCACCTCTCCTGTCCACACCTGGTTTCAGGCTGCAGCTAATTTAGTGGCGATATTTCTGATTTTAGGATTTTAGGTCTGTTCAGTTTTCCTATGCACTCTGTTCAAGATGAAAAGGGCCTGTGGTCCCTGAATTCTCTTCCCACCTGACTTACTGGCAAGGTTGTCTCCCTTAACCTTCACCTCTTCATAGACAATAATGGTTCTCAGTTGTTCTTCTCCTTGTCTAACTGCCTTCTAACTGCAGGAAAAGTACTTGGTCAAAACTAAGCCATTGTGCTTAGCCTTCATTGACCTAGAGAAAGCCTTTGACAGAGTTCCCTGCTCTGTTATATGGTGGTCTCTAAGGAAGTTAGGAGTAGAGGAGTAATTTGTTAGAGCTGTACAAGCCATGTATGTTGGTGCTGTCAGTAAGGTGAGAGTTGGCCATGAATACAGTAATGAATTTAGTGTACAGGTAGGGGTTCACCAAGGCTTAGTTCTCAGCCCACTCTTATTCATTATAGTTCTCCAGGCTATAACAGAGGAATTCAAAACTGGGTACCTGTGAGAACTGCTATTTGCTGATGACCTTGCTCTTATTGTAGAATCTTTAGCAAAATTGGAGAAGAAATTCCAGTTATGGAAACAAAATCTGGAATCAAAGGGCCTTAAAGTTAACCTAGCAAAGATCAAAATTGTTGTTAGTAAGAAAGAAGATAAAACTCTCTATCAGGTAAATGGCCCTGCTCAATATGTAGGAAAGGATTTGAAAGAAATTCCATTCACTGCACCCTGTGTAAACTATAGATACATAAGAGGTGCAGTCGAATCACAGGTAGATTAACAGATAAAGTTGTCTTTGTATGTGGTAGATGAGCAGGAACAATAAGCACTAAGAACACACAGGACTTAGATTCTCTCAAATTCCCAGGAGGCTCTCTTGAGGTTGTAGATAGTTTTTCTGTTACTTAGGTGACCAAATTAGCAGTGGTGAGATATGTTCTGAAAGTATTGTTTCCAGAATAAGAATTGGGTGGAGGAAGTTCAAAGAGCTATTATCTCTATTGGCAACAAAAGGCGCTCTCTCAGAGTGAAAGGTAGACTAAATGATGCTTGTGTGCGAATGGCTATACTTCATAGTGGTGAGACATGGGCTCTGAATGCAGAAGACATGCATAGACTGGAGAGAAGTGAAGGTAGTGTGCTCTGTTGGATGTACAACATCAGTGTGCATGTATGACAAAGTGCAAATGTATTGAGAGAAAAGTTGGGCATAAGAGGAATCAAATGTAGCAAGTAAGCAAGAGAGAAAACTGTGTTGGTTTAGACATGTGATGTGTATGAATGAGGACAGCTGTATAAAGAAGTGCTGATCACTGAAAGTGGATGGTATCAGTGGAAGAGGGAGACCCAGGAAGATGTGGGATGAAGTGGTAAGGACCGATCTCAGGATGTTGGCCTCATGGAGGAAATGACAATGGACCAAGATGTTTGGCGATATGAAGTTCTTGAGAAGATCCATTCATGTCAGCAAAACTGAGTTCTAGAAGTGCTGTGTGTCCCACCCACACTTAACAAGAAAATTACTCTCACAATCCACCACAACAAACCAAACAACATCTCTTCTCTTCCTCATATTTCCACTTCATGCACTAAGCTTACCTCCCACTCGCCAATCCTGTCCTCTTGGCCCCATGCCACTGTATCATTGCTCTCTGCTAGCTTCCAACCTGTGTGTTCCACCCACACAGAACAAAACTTTTCACACACCCTACCTCAATAAACCAATCTACATCTCTACCTCACATTTCCTTCTTCATACACTATGCCTAGCTCTCACTTGCCAGTCCTGTCCTCATGGCTCTGTTCCTCTGTATCATTGCTATCTGGTGCTCCCCCTCCCCACCGTACTCTATATATACTCAGGTTTTTGCCAATCACTCTCTGCCTCCACACTCTTTAATCACGCCTCCTTCACAATATTCTACCACTTATATTATGGCATTTCAAACTTCAAGGGTATGCCATGGCACTTGCCACCATCTCTATCCTGCTGTCTCCTACTCTCTTTCTCCTTCTCCTGCACTTCCATTAGGTTAGGTAACCATGTATTTCCTTTGCGGTAGCGCACCTGTTTCTGTCTTCATTGCTGATCTTTCTCTCTCCTGCCAAGTAACCTTGTACCACATCTACAGCAAGACGCCTGTTTCTGTCTCTCTGCCACATTATAACCTTTCATCACCTGACACAAGATCACCTCCTTCCATGCTTCCTCCCCTCTCAAAAGAGTTTATTTTTTTTGTCTTGCAAGTACTTGGTGTCCCTGTCAGTGCAGATGCCACTTAAAAACACTCAGTCCACACTGTAAAGTGGTTGGCATTTGAAAGGGCATCCAGCTGTAAAAACCTTGCCAAAACTGACCTCACATGTGCTTGTGTCATGTAAAAAGCACTAAGACACTCTGCTGTGCAGTTGGTGTTAGGAAGGGCATCTAGCTATAAAAATCTTACCAAAACAGTTACAGAAGTCTGGTGCAGGCTTCTGCCTGGTTGGCTCTTCTCAAACCGTCCCACCCATGCCAGCATGGAAGACAGACATTAAACGATGATGATGTACTGCTGAAATTAGGGTGCTTCAATATGCTTGTGCATCTTTTACGCTATCAAATATGGTATTTCTCAGCTCATAATTTTGGAATTAAAACCAAGGAAGTGTGTGTGTGTGCATATACATCTGACAATTGAAAAATCATAATTTCAACTTATTTTAGGTCTGTAGTTCGTTCTACATTTTAGTTCAAAAGATGTTTTAAGCTATTTTAATATGGTAGTAGTTTTGTTATTTGTTTTTAAGGAATTACAGAATTTTCACGATATATTTATTGTATTAACACAATTGATAGATTTATCCTTGATGCCTAAATGGGTTATTACAATAATGCTATATGAGGAGACATAATAATCCTTTCTACAATAGGCCCAAGACCTGACATTTTTTGTGGGGAGGGGCTACTTGTTTACATTGACCCTAGAACTTGGCCAGAAAAGATCAAAGGCAAAGTCAACCTTGACAAAATTTGAACTTAGAACATAAAGATGACTGAAATGCTGCCAAGCATTTTGCCTGGCATACTAACAGTTCTGTCAACTCACTGCTTGGAACTACAATATTTTCAAACTGGTAGTTTAATATTTAAGAGGAGTCATTGACAGTTATGGCAAAATATTGTAATATATTTCCTGCTTTACTTTCATGATTTACCCTGTTAAAAATAAAACACTTTCTCAGAATGTTGTAGTTACGCATAGATTTACCTGTGTTGCTTATAAATATATCTAAAATTTCAGTTCAATTCATTTTTTTTATTGGACCGACCTTAAGAAAGGGGTTGTGCTCATAGCCTTCACAGGTCCTCAGATGTTAATGCAGTTGACATTTCTCCAACAACTGCAAATCAGACATGCTATATTTCCATTCTGTCTTTTCTACTGCTATGACAATAACCTCTACTCCTCAGCCCTGGCTGATCTCAAGCAACCTGCACTCAGGTCTTATTATGTGCTGTTATTATTTATTGTTCTTGCTCATCTGTCACAAACAAATTCTACTTTGTTAACCTTATGGAGTCACATGAAGATTAAGAATCTCTACCTACAACATGTCTACATATAGAACAGAGCTGTTTAACTGAAGGAATTAGTATCCTGTCTTTTTCTGTTAACTAGATGTTTGGTATTTGCTAAGTTAACTTCAAGACTCTTTGATTCCACATTTTGCTTCCACACCTGGAATTTCATTTCTAATTCTAATATTAGAATAAGGTCATCAGCATAGAAGAGTTCTCATGGGCAGCCAGTTTTAGAGTTTTCTTGGAAGACCAGGATAAATTAGAGGGGACTGATAACTGAACCCTGATGTACTCCTACTTGTGTACTAAATTCATTACTGTATACCTTATTAACTCTCACTTTGCTGACAACATTCCTGTACATGGCTTGAATGGCTTTCACTAGCCATTCCTTTACTCCTACATTCCATATCAATCATCAGATGATGGAGCAAGGTACCCTTTCAAAGGTTTTTTTTTTCCAGGTTAACAAATGCTTTTTGCTAAATACTTGTCCTGCAATTGGCAAACTATAAAGAGAGCATCAGTAGTGCTTTTCCTGATGCAAAACGAAACTGCATCTCATCTAGGTTAATTCTCTCCTTAATTAATTGGGCTATGGACTCTTCCAGTGACTTTCATAATCTGGTCCAGTAATTTGATACCTCTGTAATTATTTCTAAGGCATCTCCTTTACCTTTGTAACTGTTGACTATGATGCTGCTACACCAGTCATTGAATATGATACCGTCTTGTCCAACCTGATTAAATTTACCAGTGACAAGGCCATATCCTACTTTGTCAGATATTTTAAGCATTTAGAGGTAATTTCTTATGAACCTGGGACTTTCCCAATCTTCATATTCTTAATTGCTTTATATAATACACACATATTTTCCAAGCCAACCTCTCTGATGAACACTGTCTTAAGCTATTACTTAATTTCTATGTGAAACCAGTTGGTAAAATTGGCTGAAATGGATCTATAATACTGTATAATATAAAGAGTTATATATCCACTCTATTGACAAATATACTAGTGCTGTTTTTCCTGGCTTATGGATTCTTAGATCACACACACACACACACTCACTTACCTACACGGATGCACGCACATGGCAGTCTCACATATGTGAATTGAGAAATTTCAATTATCTGAAGGGTTACTTGCAATTAGAAAATAAAGTCTTCCTCTAGTGTTTATTAAAATCTAAAAACAATTAGGTGACATGCATTCAATGATTTACTCCAAATATTTTGAAATAAAGATATTTGGAATGGATTTTGTCTTTAAAGCCAACTGGTGAAAGTATTGAACATGTTTCTGTCTTGTAAGATCTCCACAGTAAAATATATTCACTTCAGCTGGCTAGGCTTGTCCTCTTCTATTTCTATTCACTTGAAGTATAAGCTGCTGTTCATTTTTTATCAGAATTTTTATTGATTTATTGATGTAATTATTTCTAAAGTATCTTAAAGTGTAATATTTTCCATTTACCCACTTCAGTTACTTGGACCAAGGTTTGAAAAGAAGTGACAGGTCATAAAATACTTAAGTAATTCTATCTCTCTCTTAATATACGCCATTGCCAGATCCATTTCAGTAAATGACCACTTTTTATTATATAATAGAGGCACAATAAAACTTTTTTTTAAAGAGGTAAATGAAAAGTAGCTTTATAAATTGAAATACTGACATTTATTATTGGTTAAAAGTTATATTGCCAACCATTAAGCAAAAAATAATATCATTATTCCTCTAAGTCATTCTCTCTTTTTTTATTTTTTTATTTTATAAGGTGGAGAGTCCTGATCCTCATTGTATTTCTTCTACCAGCAACAACAGTGAAGTGGAACTTTTACTTCAAGAAAGCAATGAGGCTATATCTAAGGGAAATTTTAATCATGCAGTTGGACTTTATACTGAAGCAATTGCCATGGATTCTCAAAATCCCTTTCTTTTTGTATATAGATCTGCATCATTTGCTAATCTACATAAACATGCTGAAAGCTTGGCTGATGCTCAAAAAGCCAGATTTCTCAATCCCCATTTGGCATTGGTAAGGAGATATCATATTTTGAAAATATTTTGTTGATTGTTGTAGAACTTTTAAATGATAGTTTTGTTGTTAATAATAATAATGACATTTTTAAGCATGTATACTGAAAATTTGAATTTGTCTGTGCAATAATTATTGTAATGTTGCAGTTATAATTTATAACTCTACACATAAAACAGGTCAATTAATATCATTAGTTTTAGACATTCTAATTTATAATGTTTAAAAACTTTAAAATATTTTTAAAGAATATAAAATTACCTTTCATCAGTATTATTGGTTTTATTCTCAATTTTAATACTATTGAAATAATACAGTTTATAAAACTGGTGTTAATTTGAATGGTAATCATTAGATCTGTAATATATCTAACTGAAACAAATTGTTTTCTTTCATCTAGCCAAGTTATCTATCATTGTCTGCAATTTGTTGATCTCATGTCGTCTATTTTAATCAGTAATCATTGTCTCTAATAACTATTATTTTTCCTTTTTTTTTCTGGTGGAGGAGGGGGTTCATTCATATTCAATATCATGTCTTAATATCATGTTACATTTTATAGGAAAATCTAATATATCTTTATGAAATGGTTGTCATCAATCTGCAACCTTTTTTCAACTACTTCGAATTCCTATTATTAGAGTAACAATAACTTGACCCCCAACACAGAATAGGTCATCTAGCTCATATAATCTACTATTTGATATGAAGCATAACAGCAATCCATATATAGTTTTTAGGCCTAGGCTACTCAACATTGCCAGTTGCATGGTTGTAATTATAAGCTCTTCAAGAATTGATTTACTGTCATTCTATTTGAGATACTTCTATATTTCCTGTTGGTTACACTTCCTATTACTTTCTTATAAAATAAATAACTACTTTAATCCCTTATCGCTCAACAACTTGGATTTAGCTGTCTTTGTGTCCAAACACTGCATCATCATTATCATCATCATCATAACAGCCACTTTTCCATGCTTGCATGAGTCAGATGGAATCTATTGAGGTGTAACCCTCACCTGTTTACAAGTAGTGATATTTCCCCTTGGCCAGACATGTTTTTCTCAGAAGACTGGAAATGAATGACATTGCTTCTAGCACAATAGTGCTGGTTTACAATCATTACATGATCTCAAAACAAGCATGCACATGCGCACACAGAGGTTTCTTTCTGCTATTTGTTATCGTTGTACAGATTATTTTGCTGTCTTTTTTTCAAAAACTTCAATTTTATTATTTTTAGATCATAAAAAAAGGCAATGAAGAGATATATTTTAAATTGGATATTTTAATTAAATATATTCTGATAGATAGAAAGTATAATTAACTTGACTCTTTATGTTTAATCCTAAACAGAATCTCTATCACTGTTGATCCAAAGTTTACATAAAGTAAACATTTATAAACCTCAAATTGTTCCTAAATTAGAGAGATAGATTATTGTAAAATTAGAAAGGCTATTAAACTGACTGACAGAAACAAGAAGGGTTATTATGCTGATGCAACATTCATAATCCCTCTTGGCTCTTGCACTCATTGCATGCCAATGCTGCCAGGGCAGAAGCCAAATCCTTGTCCATTCTCAAATCTTTACACCATTTTGTTTCATCATCTGCTCACATTCTTGACTGACACACAGACACCCAAACACCTTTAATCTCTTTTTCACATCAGAGCCTCACCCTTATGGAATCACAACTTGCCTCTGTATATATTTGGTAATCTGAGCACTGTATCATTGCAACTGTCCAACACACGATCACAGTCTACACCAGTGGTTCTCAACCAGGGTCCATATAAAATTTTTGAGGGTCCCCACAAGCAAAATAGTAAACTGGGGGTCCACAATAGTAATTTAAGGGCCCCTGAAAAAAATTTTACCTTAGATGTAACCAAATTCGACAACTGGCACCCATGCCAGTGGAGCGCTAACAGCTTCATCCAAGTGGGATCACTGCCAGAGCAGCTGTCTTGCACGTAAAGAGCACCATTTGAGCGTGATCGTTGTCAGTATCACCTCACTAGCACTTGTGCTGGTGGCATGTGAGCAAAATATTCGAGCGAGGTCATTGCCAGTGCTGCTGGACTGGCTCCTGTGCAGGTGGCACGTAAAAAACACCATTTTCGAACGTGGCCGTTGCCAGTACCACCAGACTGGCCCTCGTGCCGGTGGCACTTTAAAAGCACCCACTACACTCTCGGAGTGGTTGGTGTTAGGAAGGGCATCCAGCTGTAGAAACTCTGTCAGATCAGATTGGAGCTTGGTGCACCATCTGGTTCGCCAGTCCTCAGTCAAATCGTCCAACCCAAGCTAGCATGGAAAGCAGACGTTAAACAATGATGATGATGATGATGATGATGTATTGGAAAATATATTGCAAGAAACAGCTGGGTTTCTTTTTCTAACATTCTACATAGTTCAACCTACACAAGTTAATGTGTAAATAACAAAATAGGAATGTGAAAGAAATTTCTATTAAACTAGATTTTAAACATCGAATAATTGTGGGGGTCCACCAGAATAAAATAATAATCAAAAGAGGTCCATAAATAAAAAATGGTTGAGAACCCCTGGTTTACACAGACCTCATTACACCACAGGTCAACCAACTGATCAGAACTCTATCAGTTTTATTGCAATTACTCCTGGCAGTATGTCTGCTTCTCTCTTAACCCATCAGAAACAGACAGATGACTGAATACATTCTTTTAGCTATGTCCCTTCCACATGCTACATACAACAAAAACTCAGTATCCCATGTGTCCCAAGTAGTTCCCTCATAACTGTACTGGAGCTATGCAGTCAAAACACAACATTCACAGTGCCTAGAGAAAGTTACCAGTTTCCTCAAACTGGGTGGCATTCCACCCTGAAGTGCAACTCATGTAAGACTGCTATCCAGTCTGCAAAGGGTATCTTCATATATTGCATGGCTCTCAAACTTTCCCACCTCCCAAACTTCAGTTGAGCCTTTTGATCTCCAGCAAAAGAATTTCCACTAACTTCAGAGAGGTTTTCCTCTGCTTCTCAACAAACAATAATGGCTCAAAATCTGTTCTTTCAGCCCCACCAGGTTCCCCACCTCATGTACGCACATGCTAAGTGTGTGCGTGTGTTTGTGTGTGTGTGTGTGTGTGTGTATGTGTGTATGTATGTATGTGTGTGTATGTATGTATGTATGTATGTATGTATGCATGCATGCATGCATGCATGTATGTATGTATGTATGTATGTATGTATGTATGTATGTATGTATGCATGCATGCATGTATGTATGCATGCATGTATGTATGTATGCATACATGTATGTATGTATGTATGTATGCATGCATGCATGCATGCATGCGAAGGAGCCAGGTTGAAATTAACAAGATCATTAGCCTTGATAATGTCCTTTCCATTAAGCACAAACATTGAGCCCTAGACTTTGCCCCTCTACTCACTAAATTGTATAATTTCTCACTTTTTATAGAGCTATAACCTGACATTTGGGAGTATGCCTCTGTGTGACCTATTCCCAAGAAAGGCCACCTCACTGACTCTGCCAACTATCATTGTATTGCTCTCACTTTTAACATCTTAGCTATTAACAATATTCTCCAACACTGTTAATCTCTTTCTCCTCAATGACTGCTAGTATGGCTTCTGTTCAGCCAAATCCACTGAGACCCATTCTCATATATCACTCTCCAGTAAGCTTTTGCTTTAGAGAATCACTTTGCACAGCAATACACTTGTCCCAGTGTTCATGCCACTTTTGTAATCTGGCTTGGAAGTTGTTTTATGCGTGTGAGTTGAGGACCTTCAGAAATTCACTCTTGATCTTGACAATGGTGTTAAAATGGTGATCTTTGAGCTGCATTTCCATTTTGAGGAAGAGATGGAAGTCTGCAGGTGCTAAAACTGGAAGCAATACCATGTTGTTTTTGGTAAGAAACTCTCATGTGAAGAGAGCTTGGGAATAGAGTGCATTGTCTTCATGAAGAATCCAATTTTTTGTGCTCCACAGATCCAGTCACTTTCACCAAATATCCTTCCTTAAACACTTCCAAATCTCACAGTAGAACTCTGGATTGACAGTCTGGTCCTGGGGGATGAATTCTCAATGCACAATACTGTGGTTGTTGAAGAAAACAACGAACATACTCTTGATTAAGCTGTGGCTCTGCTGTGCCTTCTTTGGTCATGAAGGGCTCTTCCATTTTGACAACTGCTTGCTTTATCTCAGGGTCCTGCCTGTAGAATCAACTCTCGCCACCAGTAATGATCCTCAATATGAAGGACAGGTCAGCAGCTGCATGCTAATGGAGATCTTGACACACTTTGACGTGATGTTCTTTCTACTCAGTGGTCAGCAGGTGGAGGACAAATTTGGCACACACACACACCACATGTTCAATTCAGATGTTAGGTTTGCTTGCACAGACTCCTATGACAGACCAACAACATCAGCAATGTTGTTGATTGTCATTTGATGATCCTCATGCACAATGAATTTTTTCCACATTTCCAGGGGTGACACTTGTGGCAGGTATTCCAGATTGCTCATCTTCTAGGGATGTTCTTATGTTTTGAAGCACCCATGCCACTTGAAACATTGCATATGATCCATTGCCTTATCGCCATAAGTTTTCCAAAGCATGCTCAATGTCTCTGTAGCAGGCTTCCCAAGTTTCATGCAAAATTTCATATTGGCTCTTTCTTCCAACTTCCTGTCCATGACAAAGTCACAGACTACAGCATACACATGATCACAAAAACACAAATTTCACAACTTGCAAAGTGAACATAGCAATGTCACTCTGCACACTGCCTCATGAAGGTCACTGCTAGCTCTCACTGCACATGCAGCCAGCTATGTGCTGCCATCTGTTACCATGCTACAGAGCTAGTCCGGGAACTTTTTGATACTACCTTGTATGAGTTCCACCAATTTCTCATTTTTGGGGGATCAGTAGCTTCCTATCTGATGACACTGTTATGGTATCTTTTGACAGAGTTCTTTCATTCCACTCTCAGTTTGGTTTGCCCTAGGTTTGATTTTGTCCTCTACTCTCTTCTTGTAAATCTATGACCTCTTTACCATTATGTCCAACAATGTCCACTCTTATCCAGATGATATGACTCTTGGTGAAAGCACAGCTTAACGTAGCTGGGACAACATCTTAAAGACTGGCCTCCAACAATTGTTGATATTCTACAAAGCATAAGTAAGGCCCACAGAGAAGTAATGTTCCCACATCTGGAACAGTGCTGCTGCTATTCAAACAAACATCCTGGACTGCATCCGGAGAAGAGCCAATCTTTTAATTGGCCCTTACCTGGATCACTCACTGAAATGTTCTGGTCTCTAGCCAAGTATGCTGTCTTCTCTTACTGACTCTTCTATCATTACTATGTTTAGTCCTTCTTTCTTAGAAAATCATCCATTTGGAATCTCTTCCCTAATCATGTGTTTCCATTAGGTATTTATTAGCAACAGTTTAGACAGAATATTAGCATCAAACTCACTGGTCTCAGAGGGCCTGCAAATGTCATGGCACTGTTTTTTTCCTTCCAGATCCAGCAAGTAATATCATGTGTGTGTGTGTGTGTGTTCATTCATTCGTTCATTCAACATCTGTCTGTAAAATTACTTTATCTCCAGATTGAGTAGAACTAGAATCAGTATCATTTCAGCACTGGTTTCCAGCCTTTTTAATATCTGGTCCAGATCCCAAACCTGGATTTTTTTAGGGGTGGGGGGACTGCACTAGAAAAGTAAAACACAAGTCTATTTAAGAAAAATTTACTATATTTATGGAGGGAAAACCGTCTGGGGCTGCTGGAGGGATGCTTGAGGGCCACATGCTGTCCTGGAAGCCACATTTGAGAACTGCTGATGTAGAGGCTCTCGTTGACTAATGTCTCTCTTGTTACACAGACTTTTTAGAAGTAAACATGATTGCTTTATTCAATGTAGTTTTTTCTTTCCAAAGACTACTGGATGTAGGTGTAGGTTGAACAATAAAGTAATGACTCCTCCATTGGCTTACACATCTAAGTAGTCATTTTCATAATGAAAGTTGTAAAGTCATATTACAAGAATTCACAAAATATGCAAAATATTGCTGATCTCACTCTCCATTATCTAGTATATACTGTAAACAGGAATTTTTAACATTCTTACTTGGTTACTGTTATTGTTATTTTCCTTTGCTTTTCATGATTTCTTTTTATATTTATCTGTGTTATATATTTTGCACTGTTTGCATAGAATAATATATAAGTTTTTTATACTGTTAAGTTACTGAACACATTGTTGTGTTGGCATACATCGAGGTCTTCATTGTTAAACAGCGCCTACTGTTCTTGTGCAAATATTTCTTGAGTGATAGTTGTTGTTTAGCCCCGGGTTAAACCTGATGGAGCAGTCTTTATTATGAAAGGAATTTCTGCTGTCCCATATGCTTTTTTTTTTTAAACAAAGAATTGTGATTTAAGGAATTTAGCTGCTGTTTCAAACAGAGAGAGAGAGAGAGACTACAGTGAGCACTGGTTCCCAGCCTTTTTAATATGTGGTCCAGATCCCAAACCTGGATTTTTTTAGGGGTGGGGGGACTGCACTAGAAAAGTAAAACACAAGTCTATTTAAGAAAAATTTACTATATTTATGGAGGGAAAACCGTCTGGGGCTGCTGGAGGGATGCTTGAGGGCCACATGCTGTCCTGGAAGCCACATTTGAGAACTGCTGATGTAGAGGCTCTCGTTGACTAATGTCTCTCTTGTTACACAGACTTTTTAGAAGTAAACATGATTGCTTTATTCAATGTAGTTTTTTTCTTTCCAAAGACTACTGGATGTAGGTGTAGGTTGAACAATAAAGTAATGACTCCTCCATTGGCTTACACATCTAAGTAGTCATTTTCATAATGAAAGTTGTAAAGTCATATTACAAGAATTCACAAAATATGCAAAATATTGCTGATCTCACTCTCCATTATCTAGTATATACTGTAAACAGGAATTTTTAACATTCTTACTTGGTTACTGTTATTGTTATTTTCCTTTGCTTTTCATGATTTCTTTTTATATTTATCTGTGTTATATATTTTGCACTGTTTGCATAGAATAATATATAAGTTTTTTATACTGTTAAGTTACTGAACACATTGTTGTGTTGGCATACATCGAGGTCTTCATTGTTAAACAGCGCCTACTGTTCTTGTGCAAATATTTCTTGAGTGATAGTTGTTGTTTAGCCCCGGGTTAAACCTGATGGAGCAGTCTTTATTATGAAAGGAATTTCTGCTGTCCCATATGCTTTTTTTTTTTAAACAAAGAATTGTGATTTAAGGAATTTAGCTGCTGTTTCAAACAGAGAGAGAGAGAGAGACTACAGTGAGCACTGGTTCCCAGCCTTTTTAATATGTGGTCCAGATCCCAAACCTGGATTTTTTTAGAGGTGGGGGGACTGCACTAGAAAAGTAAAACACAAGTCTATTTAAGAAAAATTTACTATATTTATGGAGGGAAAACCGTCTGGGGCTGCTGGAGGGATGCTTGAGGGCCACATGCTGTCCTGGAAGCCACATTTGAGAACTGCTGATGTAGAGGCTCTCGTTGACTAATGTCTCTCTTGTTACACAGACTCTGTTTGTAGTGGAATATCTATTTTTTGCTATTTATTCTTCCTCCCTTTTTCTCAAATCTCATCTTCACTGATCACTGTCTTTATTGAGTTTTTTCCAACTCTGATCTATGTCTCCACATACTCTGTGGAAACTTCTTATTGGGTTTACAGCTATCCTTATAGCAAAGGATTGGTATGAATCCTATATTTGGTTGCCTACTATTTGTATCTGTCTTTTATTTGCCTAACATTGCAAAGAAAAAAGGAACTGAGGTTAATAAACAACAGGAATTACCCTGGGAAGTTGTTGACCTGTGGCTGGACCTATGATTTTTTTTTCTTCAGTCTAAAGGTGAATTTGTACTTACTTGCAAAGATTCTTGGTAAACATCTGAAAACCCTCAGAATGGATCGTCATTTGTAAATTATCATTCTTTGACCCTGGCCTGAAGGAACTTGGTCTTTAGGCGGTGACCAGCTAGGTTGGAAAGTATTCCATCGTTTCTAGTGTAGGTACATACTATTTCTTATGGTAATGAGGCTGTATGAGAAGTAAATAGTCAGATGCAGAATATGAATGCAGAGAAAAGGATGCAATTCTGTTCTACCTTTATTTATGACTAGCAATGCACCCCAGCATTACCCAGGTGTTATGACCTACAGCCGCATCGTATTATTTGTTCCTTTCTTATGGGCAGAATTGGCACACGAGGTGTATGAAACAAACAACTCTTCTTTATAAACATGTTTTTCAGTCATTTTCTGATGATCAATGCTGCAGTTTCTATCTACCAAATTCTGTCACAAGTCTGTGGTTGGTGTAGGGCTATAGTAGAAAACACTTGCCCAAGGCACCATGTAAAGGAACTGAACATGGAACCATGTGGTTGGGAAGCAAATTCTCAACCACACAGTCATTCTTGTGTGTGTGTTTACATTTGTTGTTAAATCAAGTATTGTGTCCCACTATGTCTCAAAGTTAGCAGTTCATCAAGCAGAGATCTATAAAATAAATGTCAGATTGAAATATGTACTGAGGTCAGTTTAATCAATTAAAGTTTTGGAGGTGAACCCAATCATGGTGGCAGTCGAAAGACTAAACCCAGTAAAATAATGTTTAAAGACTTAATAGCTTCAAATTTAAGGTAATGGATTACTAACCACAAGATAATGAGTTCAAAACTCTGTATTGAATTTCCACTGTGTATGTACATCTCAATCTACTTGACTTCCAACAATTATCAATTGTAATTTGAAGTTAAATGGTTAGTAGTAAGAAAGATGTCCAGATTTCGTAAAGGCAGAATTGCCTCCCTTAACTAAAGGCCTCAAAATTGTGCCACCTGACCTTGTTTTTGAGGTTATTTTTGTAGTAAAAAAGAGCTGTTGTGTAAAAAACATACTTTATTTGGTAACTGAAAGATTACTGAATTTTTTGACACCTCATACATCAAAATTGGCAACTCAGTTTTCAAATCCATAAGAAACATGCACACGCACACACACACACACGCAAACTTTATTTTATATGTATAGATTAGTGTTTTAATATCTTAATACTTTGAAAGTTTCACTATAAAAAATATTGTTTGTGGTTATTTATCTCCTGTCATAGGCAAAATGTGTCAAATTTTGGAACAAGGTTTGGCTGAAATGATCAATCCTATACTCTACTGGTATTTCTTTTATCAACCCAGAAGGATGAGAGACTAAGTTAATTTTGGCCACATCTGCACTTAGAACGTATAGGTACACTTAAATACTTCAAAATATTTTATCTGTAACTCCTCATATTCTGCCAGTCCATCTTAAATATTAAAAGAAAATGTACTAACTCACACAGGTTACTAAAAATAAGTGGTATCATTTAAATAAAATGCACTAAATCCACTTAGATAAAGGACTTCAATTTTACTGTTATTCGTAAGTTGTGTCACCTGTCAATGTGTGAAACATTAGTAATGTGAAAAGGGTGGAACATTGAAGTAACAATGGAAGCAAATTCCATTTCAGGCAATGAAGCTAAATTAATGTGACTTTAGTGATTTCATATGAAATACAGCTGGACTGTTATAAAAATGTCATTATAGCAGTGATATGAGCTTTAGGTAATTTCAAATATGTGACTAACAAGAATGTTATATATTTTTGGTATGGAAATATATTTATAATTAGAGGTTACTTGACTCACCTATGAAATAATATCTCTACAAGAAATATTAATATGATTTATTTTTGGGTTCTTCTCTTTATATGACTCAGTTGTATGACCTTCCTTGTCCAATGTCTGTTTTCCATGCTAGTATGGGTTGGACGGTGGTGACAGGGCTGTGCCATGTGCCAGTATCAGCTTTGGCATGGTTTCTAAATGATGGATGCTCTTAATGCCAACCATTTTCATGTCACTGGCACATGAGGTCACCGAGTAACTTGCAAGACACAGAAAGAACAAGAAAAAGAAAAGCCTCTTCAGTAAACCCTAACCCTAATGGAGGTGATATTTGAGAGAGGGAGAGGTGGCTTCATGCCAGATGTTGGGGGTTAAAGTCTGATAGAGGGACGATATATGTCTACATTTGGGTCTCTAACACATTATATTGTTATATTACACTCTCCTAGTGAAAGACTGCATTGGACCTAATTCCCCTTTATTCTATCTCAACATCTGTGTAATGATGGACTGCATCAGACTGGACTGTATTTGATACACCCTTCCATTACCCTTCTGTACTGCTAGCAATCATTCCTCCTACCTCATGTCACTCATTATTGATACCCATCACTTTTCTTACCATTGCTTAGCTCTATTACTATCAATCTCTTTCTTACTAGCTAACATATAATTACCATCACTGTCTCTCTTCCATTACTTTCTCCTCTAACTCTTTCTTGTACTGATCACTTTCTCCTAATGTACTCTCTCTTCTTAACCCTCACACTTTAGTTCTGTCATCACTATTTAGTTAATCTGTAGGTCATGTTGCCTTGAACAAACAGAAACAATATAGTGAACAATATTTGGTTTTCGAGGGTTCAGAGGAGCCTTACTAGACAAGATAGGATCAAGAGAACCAGTTAGTCCTGCTTCTCTAGTGCTGGCACCACAAAGAACAAAACTCCATTCTAAGTGTTGGGTATTATGAAGGATATCCAGTTGTGGAAACATGCTCTTTGCATTAAATATATTAACACTAACTTAACCTTTAAAGTAGTATAAGAATTATAATGTAAGTTGAATGGTCAGAAAACTACTTTTAGTTCTTTTTATGAGGATATGGCAGAGTAATTTGGAGAATCATCATCATCGTTTAACGTCTGTTTTCCATGCTAGCATAGGTTGGATAGTTCGACCGGGATCTGGGAAGCCAGGAGGCTGCACCAGGCTCCAATCTGATCTGGCAGTGTTTCTATAGTTGGATGCCCTTCCTAACACCAACTACTCCATGAGTGTAGTGGGTGCTTTTTATGTGCCACTGGCACACGAGTGAGAGGAAACTGAAAACGACCACAATCAGTTGGTGCTTTTTATGTGCCACTGGCATGGAAGCCAGTCAAGGCGGCGCTGGCATCATCCACATTTGGCACGGGTATCACAACTACAATTTCCATTTGATTTTCATTTTGATGTTGATGTACTTGACTCAATAGGTTTCCTCAAGCACAGCAGGTCACCCTACGATCCAAGGTACTTTTGAATGGGTTGGGGCTGGTTATGTGAAACTTGTGTAGGATACAGCTGTGAACTCACTTTATTTGCCAGGTCTTTGCAGTCACAGCATATCTCCAGAGGTCTCAGTCTTTTGTCATTGCCTCTGTGAAACCCAATGTTCAAAGGTTATGCTTGACCACCTCATCCCATGTCTTCCTGGGTCTACCTCTATCCCGGATTCCTTCAACTGTTTTGGAGTGGCACTTATTCACACTTCTCTCCTCATCCATCCATAGTACATGACCATACCAGCACAAACGTCTCTCTTGCATGCCACATCTGATGCTTCTTATGTCCAACATTTCTCTCAGGGTTCTTACACTCTGTCGCGTGTGCACGCTGACATTACACATCCAGCAGATCATGCTAGCTTCATTTCTTTCAAGCCTACACATGTCCTCTGCAGCCATGGCCCATGTTTCACTGCTGTTCGCACACATGCATTGTACAATCTACCTTTCACTCTGAGCAAGAGGCCCTTTGTCACCAGTAGGGGTAAAAGTTTTCTAAACTTTGCCCAGGCTATTCTTATTCTAGTGGTAACACTCTCTGAGAATCCACTCCCACTACTAACTTGGTCACCTAGGTAGCTGAAGCTATCAACTACTTCTAGTTTCTCCCCCTGGAGTGGTGATGGAATCTGTTTTCTGAGCATCTGTGGTGTTTATTGCCCCTGTGCATCTGCCGCACTCGAAAGCTGTCTTCTCAGTTAATCTTCCTTTGATGTTACTGCACTTCTTATGTGTCCATAGCTTACACTGGGTACATTTTATGGAGTTTCTACCTAAACCTTTTCTACAGATCGAGCAGGGCCACCTACGTGAGTGAGTGTGTGATGTGTTCACCTTCCTACTTACTAGAACTTTGGTCTTTGCTACATTTACTCTAAGGCCTTTTGATTCTAAACCTTGCTTCCACATCCGAAATTTCTTTTCTAGTTCTGGTAGTGATTCTGCTATGAGGGCCAGGTCATCAGCATAGAGGAGCTCCCAGGGGCAACCCATCTTGAATTCCTCTGTTATTGCTTGGAGAACTATGATGAATAAAAGGGGACTAAGGGCTGAACCTTGGTGGACCCCTCCTACTTGAAATTCTTCACTATACTCATTGCAGATCCTAACCTTACTAATGGCCTCTCTGTATAGAGCCTGTACAGCCCTTATTAATCATTCATCAATCCCCAGTTTCTGCATCGCCCACCAGATAACGGATTGGGGAACCCTGTCAAAGGCTTTCTCCAAGTCCACAAAAGCTAAGTATAGGGGTTTATCTTTAGCTAGGTATTTCTCCTGCAGTTGTTGAACCAGGAATATGGCATCAGTGGTGCTTCTACCCAGCACAAAACCGAACTGCATCTCATCTAAGCAGACTATCTCCCTAATGAGATGGGTTATGTCCCTCTCAGTGACTTTCATCACCTGATCCAGTAGTTTGATACCCCAATAGTTATTTCTATTTAGAGCATCACTTTTTACCCTTGTAGCAGTTGACTATGGTGCTGCTACGCCAGTCATTGGGTATGACTCCATCATGAACTCCCTGGTTTACAATGTGGGTAACTAGGCCATAGCCCACACCACCAGATGTTTTAAGGATAAGAATAAAAAAAAGACTATAATATATAATGAGGCTTAGTTTCACTGAATTGAAGATGAAAAATGTGGTTGAAAATTTAAGAGTATCAGATAATTGTGCTTCACCTCCAGAACTAGAGGAACAAGTGTCACAAATTTTTGGATAGTATTACTCTGAAATAAATCTAGGGGAAAAAAAAACTGAAATACAAATTCAAGCTTCACAGATTTAGCATCAGAGCATTAAAATACTGTATGAAATTAACATATATTATTGATTCATTGTTCCACACCAGCATCAATAGATCTGGATGACAGAAATAAAACGTATTACTTTGAATGTTTTATAAATGATGTTTACATTTCTTGCAATATGAGTTGAATTGTATTGAAATCAAATATTCTAGACATTAATATCATAAACATCTAGTAAGTTTAAATAACCTCTTATTTTGTTCAACATACACTTAAACGATTACATCTACATATTTCAATAAATAGTTATATATACTTAGACCCACATACAAAAAGAAACCCCAAAACAAAAGAAAAACACATACACTGTGTGTGTATCGATGGAAACAAAATAGCTTCCATTTAATGGTACTATGTTGTCTATTTGCCTCTTATTTCTACATGTGTATTACTATATCATAATTATAGTTTCACATTTGGAATATACTATAAACAAAATTTTATAAATAGTACTTAGTGAATTTCTCACTTTACTTATTTTTGTCTCAAGTATTAGGTTGGTAATTTTGTGGCTAAAAACTAAATTATCATATCTCATTTATTCACATTATATATATATATATATATATATATATATTCTTTTACTTGTTTCAGTCATTTGACTGCAGCCATGCTGGAGCACTGCCTTTAGTCGAGCAAATCAACCTCAGGACTTATTCTTTTATGCCTAGTACTTATTCTATCGGTTGCTTTTGCCGAACCACTAAATTATAGGGATGTAAACACACCAGCATCGGTTGTCAAGTGATGTTGGGGACACACACACACATATATGTACATACGACAGGCTTCTTTCAGTTTCCATCTACCTCTAACAAGGCTTTGGTCGGCCCAAGGCTATAGTAGAAGACACTTGCCCAAGGTACCACGCAGTGGGACTGAGCCTGGAACCATGTGGTTGGTAAGCAAGCTACTGTGAGGGCGCGTGGCTTAGTGGTTAGGGCATTCGGCTCATGATCGTAAGGTTGTGAGTTCGATTCCCGGCGACGCGTTGTGTCCTTGAGCAAGACACTTTATTTCACGTTGCTCCAGTCCACTCAGCTGGCAAAAATGAGTTGTACTTGTATTTCAAAGGGTCAGCCTTGTCACTCTCTGTGTCACGCTGATTATCCCCGAGAACTACGTTAAGGGTACACGTGTCTGTGGAATGCTCAGCCATTTGCACGTTAATTTCACGAGCAAGCTGTTCCGTTGATCGTATCAGCTGGGACCCTCGTCGTCGTAACCGGCGGAGTCTTTTTTTTTTAAGCAAGCTACTTACCACACATCCATTCCTGTGCCTATAATATATATATATATCCTCATTATCATCATCGTTTAATGTACATTTTCTATGCTGGCATAAGCTGGACAGTTTGACAGGAGCTGGCCAGCCAAGGAGCTGTCCGGACCCCAATTGCCTCCTGTGGCAATGGTTTCTATGAGCTGGGTGCTTTTTACATGCCACCATCACAAGTGCATTTACACAGCACCAGCACATTTTCTGTGCCACCAGCATCTGTAAAGGACAAGCCTGTATGTATAAATGACAGTGATTTTACTTAGCTTGACAGCAAATTGCCACATCTTCCGGTCCCTTATCATTTCTTGAATGGGGCCCAGCGTCCTGAGATCCTTTCTCACCACTTCATCTCATGACTTCCTGGGTCTACCTCTTCCACAGGCTCCCTCCACAATTAGAGCTTAGTACTTTTTTTATGCGGCTGTCCTCATTCATATGCATTACATGACCAAACCAGCACAGTCTTCTCTCTTGCGCACAACATCTGAAGCCTCTCATACCCATCTTTCCTCTGTGATCATTTACAATGCAGATGTGCAGGTTCATTAAACACCAGGAATATACAAAAATAGATTCCCTCAGATGTCAGTGAGCATCCCTAGAAGCAATAGACAGTTTCCATTACTTAGATGATCAAGTTAGTAGTGAGAGTGGTTTTTCTGGGAGCATAACAGCTAGAATAAGAATAGGCTGGGTGAAATTCAGAGAGCTACTGCCTCATATGAGTGGGATAAAATACCATGAGAATCCAAACAAAATGGAGATGTGAAAATGCACATTTTCACTAAGATTGCTTAATGTATCTACTATTGATATATTGGGTCATCCCATAAATAATGTGTTTTTTTTTTTAATTGTATGAACTAAAATTTGGTCGGGGGCGGGATAAACTACCTGCATCAATTTGCTATAAAAGCCATGTCCTTATTCTTAGTACAAGTTTTGAAAAGTGTAGTTCGATTTTAAGTTTTTTCAAAGCTATAATGGAAGTGACAAAACAACATATTTGGCATATTTTGCTTTATGAATTCAATAAAGGCAACAATGCAATGGAAAGTGCGAGGAATATTAATGCAGTATATGGGGATTGGACAATAAGTGTAATCCAGTGTCAAAGGTGGTTCCAGAAAGTCCAAGCCAGAAGCTACAGCCTAGAAGATGAGCCTCGTCCTGGAAGATCTTTAGGGCTCAATGAGGATGTCCTGCAAACTCTGGTGGAACAAAAAAATCCCATTGTAGCCACTGAGGAACTAGCAGAGAAGCTTGGATTTAGTCATTCAACCATTCATCGACACCTGTGTGCCATCAGAAAATTCAGCAAATTGGGTCATTGGGTTCCTCACAAACTTTCAAAATCTAATCATGTGCAGTGAGTGAATGTGTGCTCTTCTTTGATGTCATGTCTCACAAATGAACCTTTTTCGGATTGCATAGAGACTGGTGGCAAGAAATGGGTTCTCTATAAAAATGTCAAGCACTAAAGACAGTGTGTAGGGAAAGGGGAAGCACTGGCACCCTAGGCTAAAGAAGGTCTTCACCCACATAAAATATTATCAGTTTGGTTGGATATGGAAGGTTTATTCCACTTTGAACTTTTAAACCCAAACCAAACACTAATAAAAGAGATCTGAACAGCTTAGGCGGCTTAAGTGAGCGCTAGAAGAAAAACAACCATGTTTGAATGGGAAACGATGCCCCACCCACCATATTTGCTGCGCATTTCCCCATCTGATTATCATTTATTTCAGTTTTCAAAATCATTTGAACAGAAAAAATATGAATTCTGTAGATGAGGTCAGAACAGTACTGGAAGAGTATTTTTCATCACAGACAAGTGAATTTAGAAGAGGAGCCTTGCAAGTTTACCAGATCAGATAGATGGAAGAGCATTGTGAAAAAAAAAAAAATCATCTTAATTAAAAAAAAATAAAAGATGTATAAAAAAAAGCACATTATTTATGTGATGGCCAAATATATACATATTCTTATTTTCACTATTTTTCGTATTAAGTGAATATAGATAAAATCATAATCATTCTTTCGACCGTTTATTGAGAACTAAGTATAGGTTAAGATAATTAAAATTAAGTTTCAAATGAATTTTTAAAATTTCTTTTTACTAATTTTACTATTAAGAGATTTCATAAAAATAAAACAAAATAAAAATGAATATTCCTTTCCAAATCAGAACTGGAGTAATATAAATTACTGACATTAAGGCAGCGAGTTGGCAGAAATGTTAGCATACTAGGCAAAATGCTTAGCGGTATTTCATCTGCCACTACGTTCTGAGTTCAAATTCCACCGAGTTCGACTTTGACTTTCATCCTTTCGGGGTCGATTAAATAAGTACCAGTTACGCACTGGGATCAATATAATCGACTTAATCCGTTTGTCTGTCTATGTTTGTCCTCTCTGTGTTTAGTCCCTTGTGGGTAGTAAAGAGACAGGTATTTCTTCTGCCGTTACATTCTGAGTTCAAATTCTGCTGAGGTTGACTTTGCCTTTCATCCTTTCAGGGTCAATAAATCAAGTACCAGTTGTGTACTGGGTCGATCTAATCAATTGGCCCCGCCTCTCTAAAAATTTTGGGCCTTGTGCATAGAATAGAAAAGAATAAAATTACTGACATATTTATCATCAATTTTTATCTAATCTTCTTTCATTTCATAATTTGTTAGTGAGACAGTGGGCTCTGGTACTATTTCTTTCCTATTATGACTTAATTCTCTCAACTGGTCTAACTTCTTTACTTCATATCTTCCTTGACCTTGTAGCAAACAACCATCAACATATTTTTTCTCATAGTGTGTTTGTTCTTTTTATTATAGTCTTGCTTCAACGGCTGTTATTAACATTCAATTATTTTTTCATACTGCCCTCACTCAACCTATATTTCCTATGTAATGTGTTATAATACACTAGGCTCAATTTATTTTTCTCCGGCTGTTGGGAAGTGCCCATACAACACAGTAGGGTCTTGTTTATGTAATACAGCTACATGAAAGACTTCACTCAAATGAGATTATCCCAGCATTTAGTAGACAAAAACTTCCTTTTGAATGTTTGAAGTCTGAAAACAGCAAGTAATGGAATTCAATAATATTAGTTGATAGACATTTTTGGAAATACAAACAATGCAGATTGGAGTGCATCTAGGACTACATTATCTGGTGTGTCTTTCTATTTTTAAAATAGTGGGGAATAATTTAAAAGAGACTTCACTGCTGTCCCTAGAATGTCAAACAATCACAGAAGTGTAGTTTGATGCAGATTTTTTTGTTCAGTATTTTAGTTTCCCTAGTATAACTCGGTGGCTCCCAAACATATTTTGTTACTGAACCCATGAGTTTCTAAAGATTGTAGAACCACTCTTTTACTTGTTTCAGTCATTTGACTGCGACCATGCTGGAGCACCACCTATAGTCAAGCAAATCGACCCCAGGACTTATTCTTTGTAAGCCTAGTACTTATTCTATCAGTCTCTTTTGCCAAACCGCTAAGTTATGGGGACGTAAACACACCAGCATCGGTTGTCAAGTGATGCTGGGGGGACAAACAGAGACATACATATACACACACATACATATATATATATATACATATATACGATGGGCTTCTTTCAGTTTCCGTCTACCAAATCCATTCACAAGGCTTTGGTTGGCCTGAAACACTTGCCCAAGGTGCCACACAGTGCGACTGAACCCCAAACCATGTGGTTGGTAAGCAAGCTACTTACCACAGAGCCACTCATGCGCCACTGTTTATGATTTATGAATAATCTACACCAATCTATTTTTAAAAGAAAAAAAATTATTTTAGAGAATTGTTCATATGAAAAAAACCCAATAAAACCTTATTTATTTATTTTTTTAATATTATATTTTGTGAACACTGACGTCATTGGCTACAGATTTCCAACTGGCATTAAAGGGAGTATCACTGGATCTTGTGTTTCTTACTGTTGTTTGTAATTTTCAGATGTGTATTGTCAAAATGCATGCATGCACACATCAGGTTTCCATTCATTTTTTCCTATGAAATTCCGCCTACAAAGTGGTGAGAAGAAGACCCATCAAACCGAGCAAAATTATAGTCGGGACAGATACTGGGGTCACGCAAATTGGCACCTGTACTGGTGGCATGTAAATGCACCCTGGTGTCACACAAAGGGCACCTATGCTGGTGGCATGTAAAAGCACCCACTACACTCTTGGAGTGATTGGCATTAGGAAGGGCGTCCAGCAGTAGAAAACCAGGCCAAATCAGACTGGAGTCTGGTGCAGCCTTCCAGAGTGCCAGCCCAGTCAAACCGTCCAACTCATGCCAGCATGGACAATAGATGTTAAATGATGATGATGATGAAAGTATGCTATGATAGGAAGAAAACTTTCCTTAACGTCATGCAAAACGGTTTGACTTGAAATCATGTAATTTCAAAAAACAAACTTCTCAGCTATGCTGCATGTATTTAATTGGTACTTTGGATTACATATATATATATATATATATATATTTAAAATGAGGGTAAGAAATTAGATATTAATTTAATTAACATCGATTTCACACCAGTGGTCTAGCATATAAAAAAAACTGAAGCTTCAGTAAAATTGTATTATATACATATTAGAGGGAAACCACTATGTGGACACCCTTATATTAGAGTGGATCTATTTTTAGCATAAGGGTGTCTACATAGTGGCTTCCATCTAATATGTACATATATATATATATATATATATATATATAATTAGTGAATGGAAGAAATGGAGTTGAACGAAGATTGTACAGAATTCCTTTTATTACATTCTACACATGTTTCAAAGGCCACAATTTTCCAAATTCTGATTAAATAAGGATACCATATTGCAGCTTTCTCTTCAGGAAAAACCAGGAATTACGTTGTCAGAACAAAACAAAACAGAGGCGCAGCAAAGCAATTCGAACGAGATATATATATCATCATCATCATCGTTTAACGTCCGTTCTCCATGCTAGCATGGGTTGGACGGTTCGACCGGGGATCTGGGAAGCCAGAAGGCTGCACCAGGCTCCAGTCTAATCTGGCAATGTTTCTACAGCTGGATGCCCTTCCTAACGCCAACCACTCCGTGAGTGTAGTGGGTGCTTTTTACGTGCCACCTGCACAGGTGCCAGGCGAGGCTGGCAACAGCCACGGTCAGATTGGTGTATTTTATGTGCCACCGGCACGGAAGCCAGTCGAGGCGGTGCTGGCATCAGCCACGAGTCGGATAGTGCCTTTTACGTACCACCAGACCAGGGATCCTGGCTGGTTCAATTCGATTTCGCTTGCCCCAACATGTCTTCACAAGCAAAGGGGGTTGGCATGGGTGCCTGTCGTACGGTCGCATTGGAGTATTTTACGTGCCACGGCCACGAGTCGGATAGTGCTTTTTACGTACCACCAGACCAGGGATCCTGGCTGGTTCAATTCGATTTCGATTTCGCTTGCCCCAACATGTCTTCACAAGCAAAGGGGGTTGGCATGGGTGCCTGTCGTACGGTCGCATTGGAGTATTTTACGTGCCACGGCCACGAGTCGGATAGTGCTTTTTACGTACCACCAGGCCAGGGATCCTGGCTGGTTCAATTCGGTTTCGCTTGCCCCAACATGTCTTCGCAAGCATGGGGGGTTGGCATGGGTGTCTGTCGTCGGATGAGGTTCTATATCGACTTCGCTAGCCTCAACAGGTCTTTGTGTCCAAGGGAGGAAAGGCATTCATAAGTGGGCTGGGCTCACTTGTCCTGCCTGGTCTTCTCACGTACAGAATATTTCCAAAGGTCTCAGTCGCTGGTCATTTCCTCAGTGAGGCCTAAAGTTCGAAGGTCGTGCTTCACCACCTCGTCCCAGGTTTTTCTGGGTCTACCTCTTCCACGGGTTCCCTCAACTGCTAGGGATTGGCACTTTCTCACACACCTATCTTCATCCATTCTTGCCACATGACCATACCAGCGCAATCGTCTCTCTTGCACACCACAACTGATGCTTCTTAGGTACAACATTTCTCTCAAGGTGCTAACGCTCTGTCGAGTATGTACACTGACATTACACATCCATCGGAGCATACTGGCTTCATTCCTCATGAGCTTACGCATGTCCTCAGCAGTCACGGCCCATGTTTCGCTGCCATGTAGCATGGCTGTTCGTACACACGCATCATACAGTCTGCCTTTTACTCTGAGCGAGAGGCCTTTAGTCACCAGCAGAGGTAAGAGCTCCCTAAACTTTGCCCAGGCTATTCTTATTCTAGCAGTTACACTTTCAGCGCACCCACCCCCACTACTGACTTGGTCACCTAGATAACGGAAGCTATCAACTACTTCTAGTTTTTCCCCCTGGAAAGTGACGGAAGTTGTTTTCCGCAGATTTTCGGAGGTTAATGCTCCCGAGCATCTGCCACATACAAAAACTATCTTCCCAGTTAGCCTACCTTTGACATTGCTGCACCTCTTATGTGTCCATAGCTTACACTGGGTACATCTTATAGAGTTTCTACCTACACCTTTTCTACAGATCGAGCAGGGCCATCTTCCTGAAGATATTTGTGGATTGTCTACCTTCCTACTTATTAGTACTTTGGTTTTAGCTAGGTTGACTCTAAGGCCCCTTGATTCTAAACCCTCCTTCCACACCTGGAACTTCTCCTCCAGTTCTGATAGTGACTCAGCAATAAGAGCAAGGTCGTCAGCGTAGAGGAGCTCCCAGGGACAGCCTGTCTTGAATTCCTCCGTAATTGCCTGGAGTACTATGATAAATAGGAGGGGGCTGAGTACTGAACCCTGGTGGACCCCAACCTCTACTTTGAATTCTTCTGTGTACATGTTGCCAACCCTAACCTTACTTACGGCATCTCTGTACATGGCTTGCACAGTCCTCACCAGCCATTCATCTATCCCTAGTTTCCTCATTGACCACCAGATAAGGGATCGGGGGACCCTATCAAAAGCTTTCTCCATGTCAACGAAAGCCAGGTACAGGGGCTTATCTTTGGCTAGGTATTTCTCCTGCAGCTGCCTTACCAGGAATATAGCATCAGTGGTACTTTTCCCTGGCACGAACCCAAACTGCATCTCATCTAAACTAACTCTCTCTCTAATTAGTTGGGCTATGACCCTCTCCGTAACCTTCATTACTTGATCCAACAGCTTGATACCTCTGTAATTATTTGTATCTAGGGCATCACCTTTACCTTTGTAGCAGTTGACTAGTATGCTGCTGCACCAGTCATTGGGTATGACTCCTTCGTGTATCACCTGGTTGACTATACGGGTGACTAGGTTATAGCCGACACTGCCAGATATTTTGAGCATATATATATATATATATATATATATATATATATATATATATATATATATATATATATATAGAGAGAGAGAGAGAGAGAGAGGAGAGAGAGAGAGAGATAACACTTTTAAGTTTATCTCTATAGGTTTTCTAAAGAATTCAGAACCAGCACTGCAAGTTGCAATGCTTTGTATAAGAAACATAACTTGTGATGCTGGCTCTGAATTCTATAGAAAATCTATAGAGACAAACGTAAAGGTGAGAACTTTGCACTGCTAACAAAAAAATATGATGCAATATTGACTTGCAAGCCTTTCATATACTTGGTAATATATTATGGTTGCAAAGGGAAATACTGTGTCCTTGCTCACAATTTATATATTATCAACCTTAGCAGAATTTGAACTCAGAAAGTGTAGGTCTTAATTATATACTGCAGAGATTTTACTGCAGCACCACACTCCTTTTATGTATTACACAAACAGAGGTAATTGAAAAGTGTAACCTTTATGCTTTACCAAAATGCTTCTACTATAAATGATTGGAGCACTAGCAGTATTGAATATTTATTATAATTCTTTAGTGTAATAATAATGGTCTCCTATATTGGCAGAAGGCCACAAATTTAGAGGAGAGAATCATTGATTCAATAAAGCCATGTATGTTGCTGTAATTAAAATAAAAATGTAACTTAAATGGTTCCCTACATAAATTCTCTCCATAAGATGTGAAGATATAGGTATTTGATTTCACTGCACTTCTTGGATTGTCAGATAGAATCATCATCTGCTTTCCATGCTGCTATGAGTTGGACGGTTTGACTGAAAACTGGTAAGCTGGGGAGCTGTACCAGGTTACGATCTGATTTGACAAGATTTCTACAGCTAAATAATCCTGCTTTCAAGAAATGAAAGAAAATGTTTCTGAAAGGGTGGTTCCATTATAATAATAATGAAATTATCGTGTATAGTGCTCAGGTGCACAACAACTCATTAAAGGTGAATGTACAGTAAATAGAATTATGTATAAAAGATGAGAAAGTGAACAGTGTATGAGTCATGATATATATGTGTGCATGTGTATGGAGGTGGGGATATCAGGTGTAGTGTTGGTGAGTTTCAGGAAGCATGGAGGTGTTAAAGGATGCAATGAATCAGCTGTTAACAACTGATGCTGGTAGTTTGTTCCATGCTTCAGCAACTCTGAGTGTGAAAAAATGTTTCTGAATGTCATGGGAGCTGTGCTATTTTATGACTTTGTGGGCACGTAACAAACACCATCCGATCGTGGCCGTGCCAGCCTCACCTGGCCTCCGTGCTGGTGGCACGTAAAAAACACCATCCGAGCGTGGCCGTTCGCCAGCCTCGTCTGGCACCTGTGTTGGTGGCATATAAAAAGCACCCACTACACTCACGGAGTGGTTGGCATAAGGAAGGGCATCCAGCTGTAGAAACTCTGCCAGATCTGACTGGCCTGGTGCAGCCTTCAGGCTTCCCAGACCCCAGTTGAACCGTCCAACCCATGCTAGCATGGAAAGCGGACGTTAAACAATGATGATTGGCATGCCCACATGTGTTAGACACATGGAACTTAAAAAGGTGTTCAAGGTTGTTGTTGGCACAATAGTTAATAATTTTGTGAGTGTTTACCAAGTCAGTTGTCAGACGTCAGAGCTTCAATGTATCTAATGCCCAGAGAAGCATGGAGTTCAGTGTATGGTAGATGCCTGTTAAAAGTGAACCAGTGAATAATATTAGGTGGATTCTTTGAAAAATAAGCATGGTAGCTGTTTTCTATGGATGAGGAAGATAGTCACCTGCTAGCAAATGTCTGTGTATCATCAGTTTAACTTGGAATAAAGTGTTGAGACATACCAGCTATCACTTGCAGCCCATAAACAGTCTGAATTTAAATGTGATGTTAAAAGTGAAGGCAAAATGAATGAGAAATCTCTTGTTACTAGAGTGATGTTTTCATAATTCCAAAAGGAATTGAACTCGGCACTGCAAATTAATAAATCACTTTAAAGTACTGCTTCTGCTTAGTGTGAGGATTTCTTAAAACACTACATTACCTATTTCAAGATAGGTGGACTGAGGCTATTGGTGAGTCTCTTTCTTGGCCATTGACACACTATAAACTGCCAACCTTTCAGCTGGTTGTCTGGTAACTTATCTATGAGGTCATTTGTGCATTCACAAAGATACTAAAAGAGAAAATTTAGCCACTTGTATGTAGCTATATAAAACAAAATCATTTAAACGTTACAGATTAATCCATTGTAATGAGAAAATTTGAGATATCCCTTTTCTAATGTACATTTATTTATGAATTTTAATGTAAATGCTAAACATATCTGTTGTTAGCTTATTACCAACATACTTTAAACTTTATTGTAAATATAAAATATATATATATTGCTAAAAATCATTTCCCAAGGTCTAAAGCTGTAAAATAAATTTCAAAACTTAAATGAAATCCTAAGTTTATTTCTTTTATAAGTAGATACCATGAAAGAATAAATAGATAGATAAACATTTGTTTTACTTTATACTTAAATACATGCTAGGCAACTTTTCTTTGGATATTGTTGATGCGAAGTAATGCTCCATTTCCTCAAATAACAATGCTTATAATGAATAACAACCCAGTGAAATTTGTTATTTGTGATACATGAGGCATGCAGAACAAAATAATGTCTTATGTTATATTGAATTAGTTTTTTGATGCATCTACTGATTTCACTGGACAACAAACAACAGCTGAATAAATAAAACATCTTTGTTTGGTTGTATGAATGTTGTTTTGTTTTGCTTTTTTTTCATATATATTTTTTGTTTCAGAGGGAGTTGATAGAGCCCATATACTTTATAGGCCTGTTAGGTTGTGGGATCTGAATAAAAAAACAAAAAACTAAGCTAAACAAGAGCACTCAGAGAGCGCAAACCTCCACCAAGGCAACACCAATGTTCTTTCAATGATTAACTGGAGATGATTTTTAAAATGAGAATATCTGAAATAAACTAGACTGCTCTCATAAACGAGAATACTAAAAATGAACCTGACCGCTCTCAAAAATTAAGTGAAAAAACCAGAAAAATAATTCAGAATCGTCCGGTACTGGATTTAACCCAAAATCTAACCAGTTTGTGCCAGTCACAAGGCCAAATATCCCTAAAGGTTTCATCTGAATCCTTCCAGCAGTTCTTAAGATATCTTGTCCATGGACAAACAAACAAATAAACACAACTGAAAACAATACTGCCGCCTTCGCTAAGGCGGACGTAATAAAGCTTGTATAGTGTTCTAGTTAATTTCAATTTGATCGGCTATGGACAGTGTTCAGTTCTTTTGTTTCCATTCATCTTTGGCTTTCTTCTATTACCAAATTTAACAGTTTCATTTTACATCCATGTTTTTCATGTTAGCATGGATTAGATAGCAGCTTATTTCGAGGCAGTATTTTGTAGCCTGATGCATTTCCTGTTGCCAACCCGTGTCTGTTTTTTGAGTAGATTTTGTTATTCATTCCACTCATTGAAAGTGCAGAGGAGCTAGTTGTAATGTTAACATTTGCATGTATTCATGCACACTCACGTACACATGCACATGCATGCATGTGTGCGCGCGCGCACACACACACACACAGGTGAAGGCTTCCAAAAACAGTTTTGTTGCATTATTACTCAGGACTGTAGTCTCTTAGCAGCCCAGGTTTTACTAATTCAAGAGATTGTAAAAATGCATTCAAATAATAAGAATTTCAAACATTTTTTCACACTCAGAGTTGCTGAAGCATGGAACAAATTACCTGCATCAGTTGCATCCTTTAAAACCTCCATGCTACCTGAAATTCACCAACACTACACCTTCATACGCATGCACACATATATAACATGACTCATACACTGTTCACTTTCCTGTATTTTGTACGTAATTCTATTTACTATACATGCACCTTTGATGAGTTGTAGTGCACCTGAGCACTATACACAATAATTTCATTATAATACTACTAATAATAATAATTCAAAGTTTTGACACCATACCAGCGATTTTGATAGGGGAGACGGGAGCCACTTACCACTCAAGTGGTACTTATTTCGTCGAAAGGTAAAGTTGACCTCGGCGTATTTGAACTCAAAGCATAAAGCCAGAAGAAATGCTGCTAAGCATTTTTTCCCCGTCGTGCTAACGATTCTGCCAGCTTGTTGTCTTAATAAATTTTGAAAAAAAAAAAAAAAAGCAAAATCAAGGACCCTTTACTGGGAACGCCTCTGTGTATTGCGTCTCTACTCTTTGGAAAGCCTGCAAAAAATTGTATGCCATACTTTATATGTAGAAGATTCTTGAAAATCTTTTTATGAACCCTTATACAAGAAAGGAAATAAGTAGAATGGGAGGTACTATCAGGTCCTAAACTCCCTTCCTCGAACTCTTACACCAACCTTTATACCATTTTGGTTGTTACAAGTTTCTCGAAGAGGATTACGAAACATGACCAAAATTTCCCTCCTGGAACATTTAAAAGCTAACCTGATGCATTTAGCTTTAACATGCAATCTGCCCGCGGCTACAGTTAAAGCAGACCATATCTATCAATTCGTTGATCGTTTATTGTCAATGCGATGTACTCTGAAAAACGAAAGAGAAACCTTTAATCTTTGGATATATGCATACGACTAAAAAGACAGGACCCTGGAAGCAGCGACCTTTTTAAAAGGAGTCAAAAACAGAATATGGATGTGTGCGTTCATTCTTATCATATTCCTGCACATTTGTATGTGTAAATGGCTCTTGTCTGTTAAGGTATCCTATTAGAGAATGATTTCTCCATTTATACGCTCTGCATTAAAAGATTATTCTTTATACAAGGGAAATAACTTTTCTGACTCAATCCATGTGAAAATCTTCCCTGCCTAACTCATATCAAAGTTACTACAAAGAAAATATCACCAGCCTTTATATTTTGAAGTGAACTAAATGGCCATTTTAAAATACTTTTATTAATTATGAATTCGTTTCAATTAGAAATAAAATATAATTTGTTTTTAGTTATTAGCCATTTCAAATTCTAAAATAATCATTTAGACTGGTTTATTAAAACAGCTCTAACTTGCTTATTCAACATTTTGTGATTTTTTGGAACATAATTTAACAAAGCTTTTTAATATTCTCCCAAAGAGCCTGAGGTACCTACACAAAGTTGATGTAGGTGTTTTCAAATCAAAACTGGAGCGCTTTCCGTCGAGTCCCAAATGAACCTACCTCACAGCAGGAGGTGCAAATGACGGTTGCAGCATCAAATTTCCTTATTCACCAAATGCCACATATTAGAGGAGGCCCTCAATAATAATGGTGTAGTAAAACGGCAGTGTTCCAGCATGGCCATAGCTTTGAGCTGAAACTGATAAAAAAAAAAAAAAGAAAAGGGTTCTTAACCAAATTTGTTTCATAATTTATGTCTGAAAGTGAATCTAATTACAGGTAAATTTAGCAAAATATAAAATTATTAAAATTTTATTTAAACATCAGCAAACAAAATGAGTTAGTCAATGAGTATTGTGCAAATTACTAGATTAATATGCAGTTGAACTTAATGCACAAAATACATAATGGTAAATCTCATTTCTACTATATTCAGAATATTAATAATAATACTGTGTGTGTGTGTGTGTATATATATATATATATATATATATATATATATATGCACCTTTGCATACATACACACACACACACACACAGGGTAAAACTTTAAGGTTTAGATAACTTTTTTTATAAATCCTTTAGATTAACTCTGATGAGAGAAATATAGATGATTGTTATAGTTGGAATTAACTCACCCGTACCAACCTATATCTTCTCAAAATGGCCATCAAACTCTGCACCTGCTCAAGATTCATTTTAAAATCATACCAAATTTCTCATCTGTTTGGATTACTGCTGTACATTCACCATCCACATATTTTAATATCCTCATTGATTTTAATACAGACATACAACCTCGCAAGTACATTTATGTATTGATATATATATCTATATATCTTTGCATTATATCTTGTGTATATGAATGCACCTATGTATGCTGTGGAGTATTCTGATGTTTTGAAATATTGAGTAGATAGCTCTATTAGAATGCTAATTAGTTGTGCTGTATAAGGGGATAATTATCCCATTTATATATATATAGTCTTAATGAGTTTCGTAATGTGCTAAACTAATTTAAAGTGATGATCAGATATCCAAAAGATTCATTTACTTGGCAATCCTTTGGTCCCAGTGGTTACTGCATAGGTGGGAGTTTACTGTTGTTATCTTTGTACAAATACTATTTTCTCATAGATCTCATTTGTTTTTCACTTGTGTGTGGCTAACATGTGGCTAAAATGTAAATATCTATAATCTGTTAAATATATTTATTGGGAAAAAATACAAAAGTTGTCAATTGCATTTATATTTAAAATAACTGACTTAACTCTTCAAAAATTATTAGAAATATCAGTTTGTTGAAATTTATATATTTTTTTAATACATATAATTATCTATTCTATTGATTACCATTCTATTACAATTGGTTTATATAATATTTTACTAGAAAGAATTCCTGATTTCTACCTAATATATACCTAAAGACAACCGACTGAAACCGATTTAATTACTCTCACATTCTCCTTTCTGTTGCATGTTAAGGTCTTAAGAGTTATCTCCCCTATGATGTCTAATTTTATACTGCTGTTTAGGTTCCTGGTTACGAAACAGCTCACAACTAACAAAAAGTGTAAAAAAATATGTATTAGAAATTAAAGAGAACTTAAGCTAAACATTTCCTCTGAGGTTTTTTTCTTCAGAACAAAAAAATATACTCCAAGTTTATATTATAGAACACTCGTACATATATTTCGTTTTTGTATTTGGTTTGTAAGATTCTTTATGCGAGTTTGTGTGTTGAAGCATATTTTATTGTGTCGAGGGCAGAGTCATTCTGTTTTAATGCCTTATTAATTAACACACTCACCGGTTCGATTTACATTCAATTACTTATTTACTTTTTCGAAAATTTTTGTTGCTTCTTGCAATCTCTTCAAGAGTCAACGACCATCACTTGACAAGCAGTGCTGGTGTGTTTATGTCCCCGTAATTTAGCGGTTCAGCATAAGAGAACAATAGAATAAGTACTAGGTTTAAAAAGAATAAGTACTGAGGTCGATTTGTTTGACTAAAAGGTGGTACTCCAGCATGGCCGCAGTCAAATGACTGAAACAAGTAAAAGAATAAAAGAATATATATATATATATATATATATATATATAATGTGTTATATGTCTAATTATAGGGTGGTATTATGATAGTAGATGATATCAAAATGGACTGTTGCTATATTCAGGTTATCAATATCATCATTGTTGTTTTCAATATCATCATTGTTGTTTTCATAATTTCTTCTTCATGCTGGTATGAGTTTAGAGAAGTGTTTTGGTGTTAGATGCCCTTTCTGATGCCGACCATTTTAATTACTTCTATTTATACACAGATTAATACTTGGAATATGGAATAGTAAGTATAAACTGAATATATAATATTGATATAGGAGGGTTTGGAAAATGTAGGTAGACTCAATTTATTTTGTTTTTAAAACCAATAAGGTTGGGAAGGTCTTGCTTTATATTTATATATATATAAATGGCATGTAAAAAGTACCCACTCAGAGTAGTTGGCATTACGAAGGGCATCCAGATGTAGAAATCTTACCAGATCAGATTAGAGCCTGGTGCAGCCTACTGGCTTGCCAGTCCTCAGTTAAACTGTCCAACCCATGCCAGCATGGAAAACTGATTGTAAATGGTGATGATGATGTCTGTCTGTCTCTCTCTCTGTCTATATATATATATATATATATATATATATATATATATATATATATATATATGTGGTGTGTGTGTGTGTGTAATATAATATGTGCCAATTATTCGGTTGCCATAATAAAACTCCGAGTTTCAGATGTCAGGGTGGAAATCTTGCAGGCATCTCATCTTGACGAGATGCTGGAGCAGATTTCCGCCCTGACATCCGAAACTCAGTTTTATTATGGCAACCGAATAATTGTCACATATTATATTACAGATGAATTCCTCTATTTACATAATATCGAGGTCTCATTCATTCTTTTGTTGTCATATCATTACTATTAATATATATATATATATATATATATATATATATATGCTCTTTTCTTTTACTCTTTTACTTGTTTCAGTCATTTGACTCTGGCCATGCTGGAGTACCACTTTAGTTGAGCACATCAACCCTAGGACTTATTCTTTGTAAGCCTAGTACTTATTCTATCAATCTCTTTTGCTGAACACACTAGCATTGGTTGTCAAGCGATGTTGGGGGGTGTGACAAACACATACACACACATACATACATACATATATATACACACACACACACACATATATATATACACACACACACACACACGCACATATATATATATATATATACACACACACACACACATATTCAGTTTCTGTCTACCAAATCCACTCACAAGTTTTTGTTTGGCCCAAGGCCATAGTAGAAGGCACTTGCCCAAGGTGCCATGCAGTGGGACTGAACCTGGAACCATGTGGTTCATAAGCAAGCTACTTACCACACAGTCACTCCTATATATATAGAATATGCTGAAATTGAAAAGTGCAATAAAAGTTGTATAGATGTGTGAATATATGTCTATGAAGTACTCTAAATATCTTGAGATGAGAATATTCTGAGCCAAAAGACAGAATAATACAAAAACGTTAAAATATTGTTTATGATTAAAAAGGAAGTCTAGTCTAACTTGTAAGACTGTGCAAAGATGGCATCCAATTTTCATTTTATTATTTATTCACACACAGAGGCTGACCTACTCCATACATTGTGATTTAAGAAACATGGTGGAGAAGGGTTGTAAGAATATAAATGAAACTGTCAGAATACTTTTTTTTTTTTCAGTGTATTAGTGAAGGGTAAGAGGGTCAGTGACTACAACTTCAGTAGGTCCTCCCTGTCAAGTGACATTGATGTAGCAAATACCTAGCTTGATTATATGCAAGTCAATACCTGCAACCTATGTTCAAAGATGCTCCAGCTGTGATCAAAGCATTCAGTTATACTATGTCTAAGATTATATTATTGTGTCCTTCCCTTTTTGAGTGAGAAGGGAGATTTGGCTGCTAAATCTAGAAGGTCAGGCAACCTATATAGAGGCTTCCTCATTATCTCACATCACACTTGACCATGAATTATATTTTAAATGGCTCAGTTATAATTATCTATATTTTGTTAATCATATATTTAATGAAAAGAAAAGAAATTATTTTCCCTGGTTACATTCATTATTAATCACGTGTTTATCTTTTTATGTATTTTATTAATATATGAGAATAATAGCCTATAAAATCTTAAAGGGATAGACTAGGTTAGTGTTTTCAATTTTCAATTTGAATATTTGTAAGCTATATTTAATGTTGATGAGATTGGAGTTTCAGAATGATGCAGTTTTAAGAGTGGACAGAGTATTTTTTACTGAGTGTGGACACACTGGAAATATCAGAGAAAAAACAAACAATATTAAGTATTTAGTGTGAGGAATGTGAGAAGATAAAATAGGTACTGGGTATGGAAGGTGTGGTTTACAGTAGTTAGTATATGCTTGGGGAATGAAATGTGGAGTGACAAGTTCAGACTGCCTGAATGGAGGTAATATGAGGACAGCCAGCTCTATGGAGCAGAGGCCACTGTAAGTTGCCCAGGGGCTCCACGGGTCTAGGGGCCCAATTCTGATTCACATATATTTGTGTTGTGGCTTTTTTGCCAAACCACTTTCAAGGATGTAAACAAACCAACACTGGTTGTCATATGATGATGAGGAACAAACACAGATGCACATATACACCTATTATATCTATAAACATATACAATGGATTCTTTCAGTTTTCATCTAACAAATCCACTTTCAAAGCTTTAGTCAACCTGATGCTATAGTAAAAGACACTTGCTCAAGGTACCACACAGTGGGACTGAACCTGGGACCATGTGGTTGGAAAGGAAGCTTCTTACCACACCTGCACCTATTTCTTTACTTGTAGTCTATAAGTATATAAGAATTACAATGTTTTTTATTTTTATTTTTGGGGTCTTTTGCTGTGTATGTGACTTGTGCATTTATTTAAATGTTCAACCAAGCAATAAATCTTCCAGTGTTTAAATCCTATTTTTTGAATTAATTTTTCATTTAGATTATTTATTTACTCAGTTTATTATTTTCTCGAACATATGGACGTTTGTGATAGCATTCATATGACTGCATTCCACTCTTCAGAGACAAAGCAAAAAGATAATGGGTCATTTTTTTAGCTTGCTTGCTACTTATTTCAAAGTTCATAATTATTGCTTTTTGTAACACTTGTCATCTTAAAAGTTAATCGCATCGTTACCTCCCATCCCCCTACATATAGTGGGCAAACAATGTTTCCCTGTCAGATTCCTTTTCTCTCTCTCCCTCTCTCTGTTTCATAATCTCTGTTGACTACCTTCCTCTTATGACTGTGACTCTGTAAATCCTTTCTCTTCTCCCCTCCCTGTATCCTACACTACTTCCCTCTTTCACTCATATTGCCTCCCCATTCAACTCCTCTCCATTCTGCATCCCTCTCTTTCTCCTCCACCCTCTTCCACTCCCTCACTTATCAGCCCTTAATGGACAGTGTAAAAAGTGCCGGTGTTCCCTTCACCGAGTACATTTATTATTACTTTCTCATAAAAGTTGTAACTCCTCAAACCATGCTGAAGGCTGCGTCTCCAGGAAGCTTCCATCTACAGAGTTTTATAGCTGTTATTGGTTGTCAATGTAAATACAACTTTAATAACAGCTATAACTGTTTATCAAACTCTCTCTCTCTCTCTCACGCATGCACACACACACACACACACTCTCTCTCATTCACGATACCATACTGCGTGATTATAGTACCATACCATATACATACAAGCAACTACTATATATTATCTCAAACCACATCAAGAAAACATTGACATTATAAACACAATTAAAAGGGCCAAGTAGTTTGTCAAGGCTGGGCTAGGACTAAACAGAAGCCATCCCCAGCTAAGATAAATAAAAGAAACAACATCTAAGCACTTCATGTGCTTTAGATCCCTGCAATATCACGTTTAAAACATTTAAAATGGCAAATGGGAAACTCTAACAAACATAATTAGCTATTCTTACTAATACAGCGAATTACCATTGGAAACTACAGATTAGATTACATTGGTGCTTAAGCTAGACAAAACTCTACTGTCTTTTGCCTATCAACCCCTTTGATTCCTATCTTACTCCACTGGACCTCCATAGCCATTCAGTATATCTTCTATCTTTTACTTGTTTCTGTCATTTGACTGTAGCCATGCTGGAGCACCACCTTGAAGGGTTTTAGTTGAACAGATCAACCCCAGGACATTTTTAAGTCTGGTACTTATTCTATTGGTCTCTTTTGCTGAACCACTAGGTTATGGGGATATAAACACACCAACACTGGTTGTCAAGTGGGAGTAGGGGGAACAAAACACACACACACATATATACATATATATGATGGGTTTCTTTCAGTTTCCATCTACCAAATTAACTCACAAGGCTTTACTTGGCCTGAAGCTTTGGCAGAAAACACTTGCCCAAGGTTCCACACTGGAACTGAACCCAGAACCATGTGATTGGAAAGCAAGCTTCCTACCACACAGTCATACCTGTGCCTATAAAAAAAATTTTAATATTTTGTGTATTGTAGATGTATAAGTAATTTATTGCAGATACATTTTAACAATAAAATCTTATATGGGTTCCCTAAGGCCATCTGAATCCTGGTTGAGAACCACTGCTCTAAATGGATAAAATATAGTGCCATATTTGGCAGCATATAAAATGCACTTTTTTTGTCAAAAAAATCACCTTGAGTCCTATATGCAAAGTGCAGCCTATAATACATGCTTTACTGCACTAAAAACGTTTACCTGGATATTCATTGCTGAAATTAGGGTGTGTGTAATATGTCCACATATCTTGTAAGGTGCTAAATAATAGAAAAACCAAAAATTTATTCAAAGAAAAAAATTGAAAAAAACCTATATATTCAACCTTCACATCTAACATAGCTTCTGACCTTTTCAATCCCCTATTATACTATTCTCTAATGTTACTCAACCTATAAAACAAGGAAACATTCGTCAAACCATATCTTTAACTGCAGTAGAGCATTCCACTCTATTTCTTGTTATTTGTTTAACTAAGGAAACACACTTTATACAATTGATAGCTAACCAGCTAGCTCTCAGGATATTACGAGGGTCTGTGTTATTGACTACTCTCTTCAAAACACACACACACACGATAGATGTGTTGGTATTTCACATACACACATGTTGATGCAGGTGTGGCTATGTGGTTAAGAAGCTTCCCAACTACATGGTTTTGAGGCCAATGGCACTTGTGCAAGTTTCTTCTATCATAGTCTTGGGCTGAGCAAAACTTTGTGAACGGATTTGGTGAACAGAAACTGAAAGAAATCCATCATATATGTAAGTATATGCACACACACACACACGTGTTGGGTATGTTCCTAGTAGTATACTGATAAAGCAGGTACACTGCTTATGGCTACCTGATGTCATCATCATCGTCGTTTAATGTTCGCTTTCCATGCTGGCATGGGTTTGATGGTTTGATTGAGGACTGGCGAGCCAGAAGGCTGCACCATCTATGGTAATTAAACAATTGTTGGTGGATCTACCTCAGGAATTCCTCAGTGTATGTTGAGTATGCAACAAATGATAGATAGAAAATGGAATACAACTAGTTGTACAGTTTCCCACTTGTGAGGGATGGATGCAGGATGTGTCGAAACAATCATTGTGAGCAATATAGTTTCCTGTGTATTCTATTTTCTCATACACACACAATGTGTGTGTATGACCTTGTCTTGACAGGGCATGATAGTTCTCAATGAGTGTCACCATCATACTAGCAGTCACTTTCATTACCGATATTCCATGAAAATATATCTGGCTATGGTGTAATATTACTTTGCTTGGAAACAAGAAGGGCATCTGGCCATAGAAAATCTGTTTCATACTTCATTCAAGCTGTGCAGACATGGGAAAGCCAGCTTTAAAATGTTGATCATGATATGATATGCCAATATTCATAATTTCATTTTACAGCTATTATCTACAATGTAATGGGGGATCAAAATCAGAATAGTATAGCTGACAACACTGAAGTCAAAGGAGACCAAAACCTATCTGGAGCTGTCACCAAACTGCCAAACATCAGACTCACTCCCTACTGTATTCTATCCTTGATTTTAATTTAAATTCGAAGATTTTTCCCTTACATTTCTTGACCAGAATTAAAATTATGATGTGTTTTCCATTTTCACTTTGGTTATAAATTTAGTTAATTAAAATATAATCTTGCACTGTAACACTCTTGCCAATATTACATTCATTCATGTCCCAAAAGACTAAAATGTTTGGTCATAAAATGCACCAGTGTAGCCATTTAAAATACAGATATCATAACAACTGAAACAAAATAACCAGAATAAATATTTCAAGAACATTCATTAGCACAGTATTCAGTCATTGAAAGGAAACTGTATTGATTTATAAAGATTATATCAAGTCCATTATGAATTGTGCTTGTTCTGCCTAGGTTCTCAGCTTATCTTCCACATATAACAATAACACTAACTACAAATGTATTTAAAGAAATGCTTCCTGTATTGTGGTAGACTAAACACATACTGCACTTGGTGATCACAAATATTTCGAAACTTAAGTAACACAAGTCAGAGATGTGTGAAAGGCTTGTTGGCTTTAATCTGTGCACTTTATATAATTTCACAAACAGCAACACATTTACACCATTTCCTAAATCCTTACCTTTCACATCCAAGCTCCAGGTTGGCAAACTGTTTTGGAGGTGGACTGGATTGGATATGTTTTTATGTCTGCAGGCCAAAGCAAATAAAAACAAAAAATGCAACCCTGATCACACGAGATTAAAAGCAGCACCTTTTTTTTTTTTTTTAATGTTTTAAATGTCACTGTAATGAAGGAAATGCCTCATGTTTAGTATAGTCAGTAAGTGTCAGCTATGAGACAGCATGTAGCAAAGTTACAACATTTTCAGTTAGACTGAAAGGGAACAAGTGTAACTTCAGGCTAAATGTGGTACCAGGCAGTTTATATGCTTTCCTTAAGAGACAAGTAAACTTTTTTGTTATTCCTCTCTTTATTACAATTGATTATTCTTGTATGTTATAATGTGACAGCATAGGAGACATAGTTTACCTCTGTTGCTCCATTCATTTGGAAAGGTGAAAATATTTACTCTTGCTTTATTCTTTTCATAAGGTGAAGGCATTTACTGCTTGGTATATTGCACCTGGAGAAACTTTCATCTTTTTACCACCACCACCACCACTTTACAAATAAAAGAATCATTTTGTTTTTTTTGTGCCATATTCATTTGAGGTCACTACAAAACAGAGTCTTTTACTTTATTTTTCAATTCTGAATATAATTGTTTGTTCACTGTAGAATAGATAAGGGAAACAAAGAATTTTGATTGCAATGTCTCATTGTCAGTAAAGCTGGCAGAGCAGATGAAATTAGGCCACATGCTGGTTTGACATGCAGGCTGTAGTTTACTGACCTCTGATCCAAGTGAACAAAAAACATCATAAATTGAAATACCAACAGCATAATTACTTCTTTAAACCCAAAGCCTGTTCTGTTATCATCAACTAAAATATATCTTAAAGAATCACAGATGACTTATACTAACTAAATTTGGTTTTTTCTACATCAGCTGTATTTATCATCAAATCTTCATCATTTATTAAAGTAGCCTTAGTAGTAAATTAGATAAAGTTTACTGCCCTCTAAACATTGATTAACAGAGGTGTGTGTTGTATTGTTTAATATGAGAGATGCATTGCATATCTGAAATGCCATGATTGAATCTAATTGAGATACATTGGATGAAAATTGCTAAAATTCATGGCCCTCCAATGGTGAAGGAAATTTTTAGTTTGCTTTTTAAATAGTTATATTTTATTTTTAATCTTTCATCCACATATTACCTTCCTCATTATCATCATCATATGGTCATATGGTATAGTGGTTAAGAGCGTGGGCTACTAACCCCAAGATTCCAAATTCAATTCCAAGCAGTGACCTGAATACTACTACTACTACTACTACTACTACTGCTACTGCTACTACTACTACTACTACTAATAATAATAATAATAATGGCATGCACTGCTCTCTCACTCAATAATAATAATAACAACAATAACAATATTGAAAAATACCTAAGGAATGAGAAGCCAGGTTTGAAATTTCCCCAAGACACCTGATGAAGGCTGGAGGGTATATCAGCTGAAATGTGTTAACAACAAAGATGAGGACAAACATACATCAAATGTAAATAATGTATCATCATCATAGTTTAATGTCCGTTTTCTATGCTGGCACAGGTTGGACGGTTTGACTGAGGTCTGGAGAACCAGTGGCTGCAGCAGGCTCCAATCTGCTCTGGCAGTTTCTACTGCTGGATACCCTTCTTAATGCCAACCACTGAGAGTATAGTGGGTGCTTTTAACTTGCCACTAGCACCGGAGCCAGTCAGGTACTCCTGGCATCAATCATGTTCAGATAGTGCTTTTTACATACCACCAGCATGGGAGCCAGTTAGGGAGTACTGGCACAGCCAATTATTGGAGTGCTATTCTAAACACTCTGGAAGCCCCTGCCCTCCATCATATGCAGAATGGCTGAAGTATTGAAACTTCTCCAGTCCTTGTTAGAGCAAAATATTCTTTGTCTTTCTGTAACTGTGCCCTGGGGAATGGCTTTGGACAGGGAGCCATGTCAGTATACATGTTCATACCAGGTTAGCTTTCATTGTTTTACTGTGGTAAGGAATGATTCCTGCCTGTCACAGCATATGACTTACTGCCTGACAAGGCTGTTTGTCTTGTGTTCTGTGTTTCAACTTCAAATGTTTTATTTCCTCGTTAAATTGTTTTTTGAACTAAAACTACAGAACATATATGACTAATCTAGTATCACAAGGCAAGGTAATATTGAAGCTGTTTGTTAAAGCTTTCCCATATTTTAAGACACTCGTTTTAGCATGGACTTAGATTGATGTGATCAATAGACAAGAAAAGTAACAACTTTTGTAAAACTGGGGTGGGGGTGGGGCACAATAAAAGATATGCCATTTCAGTTAACTTTTTCTGAAATATTTATTCTTACCTCCCAGAGTTAAATCCATTATGTTAGTACTTAAAGAAGAAATCAAAGTGTTATATTAGCATCAATGAGTTTGCTCTAAGTATTCTTTAGGCTATTTCTGTAACAGCTGCTACTCCTCTCATCAATCACAACTCTTTGTTTTTCTAGTCTCTTTCATCTTTTGATGTAATATTACACCATTGTATTTTTTGGGCATCATTAATTCTCAGTTTCTGTTTGAGCTCTATAAATTAAATTTATATTGTACAAGCAACAAAACCTTTCTCCTTATATGCTGAAGGTTCCTACCTTTGACCATTCTATTGTCATGAATTATTACTGTACATTTTATACATAGAACAACTCATTGTAGACACAGTGAACTGAAATATACTGAATTTCTTCAAACCACTCTGAACAACTTTACTACTGTTTCTTATTTCTTTATTGCCCACAAGGGGCTAGACATAAAGGGGACAAACAAGGACAGACAAAGGGATTAAGTCGATTACATCGACCCCAGTGCATAACTGGTACTTAATTTATTGATCCTGAAAGGATGAAAGGCAAAGTCAACCTTGGCGGAATTTGAACTCAGAACGTAACGGCAGACGAAATACCTATTTCTTTACTACCCACAGGGGGCTAAACACAGAGGAGACAAACAAGGACAGACAGACGGATTAAGTCGACCCCAGTGCGTAACTGGTACTTAATTTATCAACCCCGAAAGGATGAAAGGCAAAGTCGACCTCGGCGGAATTTGAACTCAGAACATAATGGCAGACGAAATACCACTAAGCATTTCGCCTAGCGTGCTAACATTTCTGCCAGTTCGTCGCCTTCAAAAACTTTACTACTGTTTCTTACCCAATTCATTGAATTACTTAAGTCTTTTCTTTAACAGAATATATTTGCTGTCTCTGATCTTTCACTGTTATAAGCTATATCTTTTGAATGTAAAAAATTACTTGAACATACAAAATATTTTTATTGGTTTATTTTTCTGGCCTGCTATTTAGTATGATTTTTTAACTTCCTCTTTGTTCAACTATTCACATATGCAGTTGTTTCAACTCATTCATAAAATCTTACTGGTAAAAAAACTTGTTCACTATTGAATGACATTGTGGTTACAGTTTACTCTAGATAATTCAATAGATTTTGCATGAATGTGGTGTTTATTTTTATTTGTATACGTGTTTAAATAGAATTTAGGGTTAAAAGACAATGAAAATGCCATAACCATTTAAAACAACATCTAAAATTATGTGTAGGTGTAATAAAGAATAAAAGGCAATTTGAAAAAAAGTTTCCAATGTTTTTCTTAAGCTATGGGTTATAAGTTCATTTATTGAAGGAACCATTACATTCTGTTCTTTGGTGTAATACTTAACTGTAATACTTAAGCTTGCAACTTCATATATTAATTAAATAAGTTCAGGCTCATTGCACTGAATAACATTTGCAAAAAAAATTCTGTTAATTCCCACAAATTTTTTCTTTATATGGTTAGTTTTTCCCTTTACATGGTTAGTTTTTTGCTTACTTACTCCAGTTAAAAGAGAAATTTCTACTTTTGTGAAGGTATTCAGTATTTCACCCCTTAATTTATCAAAATTGCACCATTTGAGTTAATTTCTCTTATCTCATTTGATTTTTTAAGTATAAAAATTATAATCAGCAAAAGCTTATTGTCAGTTGATCAAAACGGGCTTTAATAGATCATACTATTCTGATGAGGTCCAATAAGATTGAAACCTGACCATAGCTGTTACTTTTTCTACAAACAAAAATCATGTAAATTGATTGTATAAAGTTGATTCTTACTTTCTTGAAAATATCTCCCCTTTTCTTTGAAACTTAATAAATAAATACTGCTGAGTTTGTGTTTTCTTTCTCTGACTGAAAGGAAAATTCCATTTAATTTAAAATTTTGAATGTCACTCAATATTTCCTTCCCTAAAGTATTTATCTGAATTCATACCATTAACCCAAATGAATTACTTTTTGTAGCTCATTTTAATTTCTTTGTTTTACATTCATCCTATATAGTGATTGATACATTGAAGTACTTATAAGCTATGATTTCTTTAAATCTTTCAATGTTTTCCCAAAGGAAGACAAACTCTTTCGTTCCATATTAACAGTAATTGCCATATTGTTTCTTTTATATTCTGTTTTATCTTATGACTGTTGTTGATTTTATCAAAGTCATCTGTGCCTTCTCTCCTTTCACAATCAATAACATATGCTTTAGTCATATATTGGTGTCAATGCCATCAAATCTCCATCCCACATAATGTCTGGTGTTGTACCCAATTTAAGAAAATGTGGAAAAATCAGTACAATGACGAACAAAATGCCTTGTGGTATTTATATTTAATTCATCATCGGTTAGAAGGAGGTTATGTTTATGTCTATTATAAGCCATCCAACACTGGAGAGATGGATGTGGTTTTTTTATATCCCTCTTCAATAATTGCAAATTGATGGCTGCAATGAAAACAAGATTGGGGAGGAAACTTCATAGGTTCAATGTTCTGGGCATAAAAGTTTATGCACTAATCCATGGGAAGGTTGGGGTGGATACAATATAGGTTATGAGAGGAGATGAGTGCTTGAGTGAAGGAGGCCCAAGACCAGCTAACTTTGGAGAGCAGAGTCCTCTGTAGTAGTGGTAGAAAGGACAAAAGAGGAGACATCATGCCTGTGGGCAAAAGATGAAGTGTGTTGGTGAGTGATTTCATACCAATCAGACTACCTGTTTTATGATGTAATCTAGGATATCTGGATGTGTAGTAGCAGCACCATCCCAGACATGTGAACTTTACACCATTTTGGGGTTTCAACCTGAGCTTTGTTAATGATTAGTAATTGTTGTGGAACAAAATATTTTGTGGCCCTGAAGAAGGCCTGTCTTTGTGATGCATTCTTGTCAAGAATGTGTCTTCACAAGAAGAGATACATAGCTTTTACCTTCTGGACTGCATCCTTTTCTGTGCTGAAATCAATTCCTGCTGAGATCATTTTTACTTTTATCCTTCAGGGGCTAATAAAATAAGTACCAGTCAAGTACTACAATTGATTGATAGACTACACCCCTTACCTAACATTTTGACTATGTACCTATGTTAGAAATCAATATTGTTAGTTTTTTAATAAGCTTATGGCAACATCTTTCTGTCAAGTTTCTTCACCATAACTGATAAATATATAATTTTGGTATCAAATTAAAAAAAGAAAACTAAGATATAGAATCCAGTTGATGACATGTTAATTCAAGCATGCAGAGTTGTAATACTGAAGCAGAGTACTTCATCGGTGGTGAAAACAAGGTTCAGAGATTAAAATTGGAAAGAATCTACTGTGTATACATGTGATACTGATTAACTGTATTTAGACAGGCTGACAGTTATGCATTAAATATATTAGATATTGGATTATAGATTGGCCTATGTTGACTAAACAGGGTCACTTGATTGTGGATTAAAGAAGACATGAGTTGTGACAACTCCACCTCTGTCCATCTTTCAGGACGGGGTACAAACATTTTTAGCTTGTCACATTATTTCTAGCCTAGTGGAGAAGTTGGTGATACATATATAACTTGTAAATCTGTCTCCTATGCCAGATTGTTATTTTACAAGTCTCTTAACAACTTCTGACTCATTTTGTTTTTACAATGTTGAAAACAGTAAAACCATGCTTCTTGGATTTTTAATATTTCTCTTCATTTTTTTTTTTTATCATTCCCCCACCCTCCGCATGTTCATAGCTTTACAAAAGTAATAATAGTTGCTGTGTGTATTCCCACATCAATCCACATCCAGAACTTGACTTAATGGTAGAGGCTTCAAGTCAACAAGGCATCAAATGATTTAATATTTTGCACAGTGATATTTGTGAATTCACGCATGAAAACAGCAGGTTTTCTTAAATACGTGCTTAAAGTTCTGAGCTTGCAGAGTAAAAAACAAAATACAATTCAGTAATTGGGTTTCTACTTCAGATTTTTCCAATAATAACTGAGTACTGCAACCTTAATCATAGAGAAGTTCCTTGCGAGAAGAGATGTTAAATGATTTACCCATTCCTTTAAGGTGATGCTGTACGTCTGCTGGTTTGGGAAAGTACTATGTCAGTAGGCTGAGAAGATTACAGCAAACAAAATGAGAGCAAGAATTCAACTTGCACATTCCAACCCTTGAGATTTCTTCTAAGAACTCTTATATTTTATCTATAGTCCCTGGATTACAATTACCATGCCATGTTTAGGCTGTGTGGAAGCTTCATGGGTGGGGAGTTTTCTAACATTAGAATACACTATTGTATATTCAAACATTAAAGAACAAGAAATGGAATCCTCCTCGCAAAAAATTAAAATTGAGGATAGTATTATGTATAAGAAAAAAGAAAAAAAGGATAATAATAAAATAAACAAATTTAACAAAGCTACAGAAACAAAGATACTAAGGGTAGTAATCCAAGACCTCTAATGACTAATGTATGCAACTATGAAACACTGTATGTTTAGTGAATACACCCAATGACAGTTGTTAATATGCATCTGGTGTCATCACCATCATTTTACTGTCCACATTTCTATGGGTCAGAAGGAATCCACTGAGGCAGATTATCTGAAGCTGAATGCCCTTCCAGTTATCCAACTAGTGTAATATTTCCCCTTGGCCTGACATGTTTCCACTGAAGACTGGAACTGGACAGCATCACTTGTTTGACAGTGACACTTACAACCATCACGTGATGTCAAGACACACACACACTGTGTCTGTTGATAAATTCTATTATTTAAAACTGATTATTTCATTTAAAAGATTATAATTCAAATTGTTTATTTTTTTTTAAAATAACAGATAACAATATTACAATTTCCGAACTTCAAATTTGTATAATATTTTTTTTATATAGAAACTTTTTATCAGACAGTGGTAGCTATCAAATTATATGCTTTTCAGCAAATCACTTTGATTTGATGCCAGTTTCAATCATTTTGATGATATCATTGAGTAAAAATCTATTATTGGGTTGATATACAGATTAATAATAGATTGTATATAAATATGTGTATGTGTGTGTAAATATGTATTCGAGCGAGCTCATTGCCAGTGCCACTGGACTGGCTCTTGTGCAGGTGGCACGTAAAAAACACCATTTGAGCGTGGCTGTTGCCAGTACCGCCTGACTGACCTTCATGCCAGTGGCATGTAAAAGCACCCACTACACTCTCAGAGTGGTTGGCGTTAGGAAGGGCATCCAGCTGTAGAAACTCTGCCAGATCAGATTGGAGCCTGGTGCAGCCATCTGGTTTACCAGTCCTCAGTCCAATTGTCCATCCCATGCTAGGATGGAAAGCGGATGTTAAACAATGATGATGATGATGTGTGTATATGTATACATACCTACACATATATGCATGTATACGTATATAAGTATATGCATGTACATATCTATATTCAGGAATGCATATACATATGTGAAAGTTACATTACTGACAACTGACAGTAAAAACAATCTTTCGTATACATTCTTATAATAAAAGTCTGAGTAGAAAAAGGAGATGTATTGCTTACATTACAATATTTAAACTTATATTTAAATTTCATAGAATTTTCTGAAAAGAACCCCCATATAGAGTGTATATAATTTGTTATTAACTGCAACATTAGACTAAGGAGAAAGAACAAAGTGTAGCCTCAGAAAATGTCAAACACTAAAATATGTCTAAGGGGAAAACATTGGATGAAATAGAAAAGAAAACATCTGGAGGTAATCTTAAAAGGCCTGGCCTTGCTATTGCTACTGCCTGCATTGAAGCAATGTGGAATACTTTACTCCAATATATAATTTGAGAGTAGCAAAAAAGGGCATTTTAAAGACTGGCATCAGTACTATGGATGAAGACAACCTGCTGTGGAATGATCAGGTTAGGATGATGATAATGATGACCTGGTAGGATGAAACATTCATGAAAAATTACATGAAAAAGAAATGCTGGAGTTATTCGAAAAATCAGATGATGAATCTGATTTGATGGTTTCTAATTGATAAAATTGTTTTACATAAAAAGCTCTCATGTTGGTGTTACATAAAAAGAACCCAGTACACTCTGTAAAAGTTGTTAGTGTTAGAAAGGGCACCCAACCATAGAAACCATACCAAAGCAGACAATTGGAGCCTGGTGCAGCTCTCTGGCTTGCTAGATCCTGTCAAACCATCCAACCCATGCCAGTATGGCAAAGGGATATTAAATGACGATGATGAACAATGACCTTTTTTAACTTTTACCTTAGCCTTTGCTCATCAGCTTTCAAGCAAAAGATAACTGAGCAAAAACAAGAATTGTGCCAAGCTTGATTTTAGCGTATTAAACTTTACTGCAGTATTAGATTAGCTTCTTTAAAAATGTAAACAAGAGCATTCAGAGAGTGCAGACCTCTGCCAAGACAACTCCAATATCCTCTCACTGATTAGCCGGAGATGATTTTTAAAATGAGAATATCTGAAATAAATTTGACTGCTCTCACAAATGAGAATACTGACAATGAATCTGACCGCTCTCAAAAATTAAGTAAAAAGAAAACGGAAAAAAAATCCAAAATCCTTGTCCGGTACTGGATCGATCCCAAAATCTAATCATTTTGTGCCAGTCACAAGGTGAAACACCCTTGAAAGTTTCATCCGAATCCATCCTGCAGTGCTTGAGATATTTTGTCCACGGACAAACAAACACAACTGGAAACAATACCTCCACCTTTGCTGTGGTAGTACACAGGGGTTGTATTTTGTAGCTAAAAATCAGTAATGTCTCTTTATTCATTCATGTGGAGGGTCACATTATATACAAAATCAGTTTGTACTGAGGGTGAATACAGTACTTTTTATTTGAATCAAGTTGGTGTCAGCTGCAACTGAAAATAAAATCACAAGGTTACACATTTCCCTGCTGTACTAAACTAACAAACCCATCATTGTCAGCAGAGCAACACACACACAAAAGAAATAGATATAAATTATTTGTGAAGCTTTTCTATGTGTAAAATCCTTTGTCAACTAACTTATCAAGCAACTTTGAGTTGACTGCATTCTGCAGATGATGGCTAATAGACCGGAACATGATCATAGTTGTTCCTTGACTGCAAACAAATACATTTTTAATACTTTTTTTTTTTCACTTTATATATAGACTCTATTTAGCAATGGATGTTTTAGTACCTTATTTAATAATCCTCTCAACTATAGGCACAAAGCCCTAAATTTTGGTAGGAGCATGCTAGTTGATTACATCAACCCCAGTACTCAGCTGGTATTTTATTTTATCTTATTTTATCAATCTTGAAAGATGAAAGGCAAGGTTGGCCTTGGTGGAATTTGAACTCAGGACTTAGAACCAGAAGAAAAACCACAACTAAGCATTTTGCCCAGCATGCTTAATGCTTCTGCCAGCTCACCTCCGTAGCAGCCTATTTAATAATGAAATGTATTTCAGAAATGCATTATTTCTAAGATTGTGGGGAATCTTTTTGCTTTTATGCTCTCATAAATATTACATGTTTTTGTTATATTCTTTAGAATTATTTTGCTTTGTATCACTTTTTGTTGGTATTATTTTAGGTGATTTTTAACAATGATTTTAGTAAGAAATATAATTCAGTGTACTTTTGTAAATTATAATTTAAAAATCATATTTTTAAATGAAATATATTTAAGTAGTCAATATCACTTGCATTTTCAGAGGCCAACTCCTATGTCACCTCATTATATATGTTGAGTACTACTTGTAACAACTATTAAATCAGCAGCAGTGTCTTTCTCCTGGGTTACCTGCATTATCTAAAGCCTATCAATGATACACAGACTGCTGGCTGGAGGAGTGACTGACTGTTCAACAGTTAACAATTCTGTTGAGATGGTTGACAGTCTAGACAAACCTATCCTACATTTACTGTATATTTTGCCTTTGCTTCATTTTCTGTTGATGATACTTCAGATTCTAACACAAAAAATATCAACTTTTTTGTGGCTTCAGACAGAACCAGTTCCTTATTTTATAAAACTGATTATTAGTAATCACAGTTGATAAATTACCATGATGAAGTGGTCTTACAAATACAAGAAAAAATCAACTAGTCCTGTAAAGGAGGTTTTTATTTCATCAAAAAAATGGGAAGATTTTATAAAAGTTGTAAATAAGGTAAACTTAAAAGTAACCACTTCCTTTTTGCATGTATTTTTTTGTATTTTATCTTCAGAGCCAAATATGCTTAATATAAACAAACAACATGTTGATTTCTAAATGAACCCAGTTTGTATTTTCAATTTTTTGGACTATTTTTATCATTGTAAAAATATATTTGATTTTTCAATTAATTTATGATTAAGCAAAGAACTAAATTTTTTTCTGATTTCATTTTTATTTATTTATTCATTTATTTTGAATATTTTATATTTTGATCAAAATTAAAATCAGAAATAGATATTCATCTTCAAAAATAAGTTCTCCAGTTCTTGCAGTAAAATTGTTTTTCCATATTTAAATTCTCCAACCAATTACTGTACATATTAATACATCTTAAACTGGATGTTGAATTTATTTCAAAATTATCAAAATTTTCAAATACTAATATTAATTTATAAAATTTCTTGTGAAGTTTATAGCCCATAAATTTCTGTTTTAAATTTTTTCATAATTTTATTTTTATAGTTCCATTTAACATGAGCTTATGAAGGGTAAAATAAAATTGTATTCCTACTCCTTATACTAAAATTTTGTTGATATTATTATCAAACCTGGAAGAAAATTTATTTTAACTTGTATGCTTTTATCTATCATCATATGTTTTCCATCAGATGGATGGATTTGCAGAATATTATATCTCTGGTTATCCCAATTTTGTATCACAGTAAATCATGAATTAGAGTAACAAACTATTCACACAAGTATACTCAACAGAGTTAAACTGTTGATTCACTATTGGTTTCATTTGAGATTCAGTTAAATATTAAAGGTGTTAATTGGCTGTGGGCCTTTGGTTTAGCAGTTCTGTTAATTTATTCCACAATCAAAGCCATATTACCGTCAAATATCTTTTGGCTACCCTTTCTTTCAAATTTTGAACTTTTTTAGATATCCTTGTATTAATTTTGTAAAATGAAGGTGATTAATTCATCATGCTTTAGAAAAGTTTCTATAAGGAACCAACATTTAATACTGCAAAGATAAGTACAGCCAACTATTACCTGTGTGCAAGTATAGCTTAGTAGCATGTGCTATGTTTTCGTTAATTATTTTAGCTGCCTTTGAAGTTGCAAGCAGTCATAGATGCCCTCTCAAGCACCGTCACCTTTGACCCAACAGCACATCCAGTATATGATAGCTGGAATGGAAGAGAGTTGTATAAGCGTTTGGTTGGTACTCATTCACAGCTGAGTAAGTTCAATCAGGATGAAATGAAGTGTCTTGCTCAAGGACACAACACACTGCCTCGTCCAGGAATTGAACCCACACTCTTTTGATCATGAATCAAACTACCTAACTGCTGAGAGTAATCCGTTCAATTCCAAATAAAAGTTTACATATATCTTAGATTCCTTATTGATTACATAAAATATAAATACCACTTCATTTTGTTGAATTGAACAAATTTTGAGCAAATTTCTTAGAACAAATTTTCTCACTTTTAAACCTAAACAGAATACTTTTATTCAAATTATTCCTTGTAGCCAAATTGCTTGGATAATCTCACTTGATAATTGAGTTTTTCATCTCACTTTATTTGGACCTTACTGTATTTGTATTTAGTAAACAAGTATTTTCCCTCAGCTATATTGTTAATATTCATAATCAGCTTTACTACATTCTCCCTTTTCTATACACATATTGATCAATCTTAGTCATGCTGACTGAGTAGAATTTTCTAAGGAGGTCTAACAGGACTGAAACATGTCCATTACTTTCACAAGTTGACTTTAAAAATCAGATCTGCTCCAAATTGCATTGCCTATATTGTCCAAAAACTTAAGTCAACTGATCTTATGGGAGTTAATTTCCCTTGTTTGCTTTTTAAGATTTTAAACACTCCTAAAGGAAGTTTTTGTCTACTAATTGCTCAGTTGATTCGAGCTTATCAACTCTGTATTGCCAGTATGAGACTCTACAGTACTCCATATCTAAATGCACTTTTTCCAAACGTGTCGGTGGCACATAAAAACACCATCCGAGCGTGGCCGTCTGCCAGCCTCGTCTGGCACCTGTGTCGGTGGCACATAAAAACACCATCCGAGCGTGGCCGTCTGCCAGCCTCGTCTGGCACCTGTGTCGGTGGCACATAAAAAACACCATCCGAGCGTGGCCGTCTGCCAGCCTCGTCTGGCACCTGTGTCGGTGGCACATAAAAAACACCATCCGAGCGTGGCCGTTTGCCAGCCTCGTCTGGCACCTGTGTCGGTGGCACATAAAATCACCCACTACACTCTCGGAGTGGTTGGCGTTAGGAAGGGCATCCAGCTGTAGAAACACTGCCAGATCTGACTGGACTGGTGCAGCTTTCGGGCTCCCCAGACCCCAGTTGAACCGTCCAACCCATGCTAGCATGGAAAGCGGACGTTAAATGATGATGATGATGATGATGATGTATCTCCTTATTAATTTGGTTAAAATTACAACATTGTTTCAATTAAGTTTTAATTTGGTTGCCTTTCTGATTTAATTGATAATCAATTTTTATTGATTTTTTAAAATTAAAACACATTTTAAAACAGCTCTGCCAACTCAGCTGCATTTATATTTGCATGCCTCTCTTCAAATACTATTTCTGAAACTGTAACAAGATTTCAAATGTATTTTGACCCTTTAGCATTCAGATTATTCTGTCAAATGTAATTCTTGTTTAATCATTTTGTTTCGAATTAATGCCACACTATCTCATAACTTCAAGATTTCGATGCTGTGATTGTATATTTCTAGAATAACATTGTAGTGTAGGTGTAAGAGGCTGGATCTGGCCAGTTTGAACCTAATACAGGTAGAATATTTTGGGTCTGATATGGTCAAATTAAATGCTAAAGTGTTAAACTAAAAAACACAATTGTGAAATTCATAAAAATTAAAAAATTATAAGTTTTCTAAAACCCTTTACTTTTTTTAATATTTTATAAAAATAATATCAAGTTGTTTTTAATTACTTTTACATAATTATTCTCAGATAAATTTGTTTTGAAACCGTACAGTTTATTATTGTAATAATTACAGCAAAGTTATTTGTTCTTTTGGTAATGGCATTCAAAGAGTTACTGCGGAAAATAGTTACAAATTACTATAAAAAAGGGTAGGGGGAAAGAAGTTCTCCTCATATTTCAAGTGGCTCAGTATACTATCAAAAAACCTAAATTGTAATGTTTGAATTAATTCAGCAACTGAAGAACTATTGAAAACAAGTTAACTTGATTTATTGTGTTGCTATTAATGTTATATAACAAAAAAAACAACAACTTTGTACAAGTTTTGAAGAAGTAATAGAGACAAAAATAGCATGGTTAAGGAAAGAGAAAAAGTAAAGAAAGAAAACAAGTAGAAAAATAGATATAAGGACTTGATTAGTAAGAGAGGGATTGGTTTGTGCTCTGTAGTGTAAACAGTAACCCAGCTGTCCAACAAGTAACAGAACTGTAGTTCAAATCCCTTTAGAGGGCTGGTTTTTCTTGTCTGTTTCAGATTTGTGCTTGTATCACTTATGTCTAGTAGTTAATTTGGAGTTTGTAACAGTTGAAAGTTAATTTCAACAGCAGTTAAATCAAATTAAATTTTTTTAAATGATTTAGTAAGCATTGTAAGTCTTAAATCATATTGAGCATGTATTATGATGTCTTTGCAATTTGCTAGAAGTACAAGTGGTTTTAATTATTTTGGAATTATTGGAAAAGGTTGTTAAATAATACCTGCTCAATCCTTACTATTATAAATTAGCTGTTCAATGCATCCTATCATAAATTTGAAATCAAGGAGAGGTATCTAATTAGTAATTCCCAATTAGTTTTCAGTTTTAGAAAATAATGCAGAACAGTTTAAATGCATTTGATATTAAAGACTGTGTGAAATAGTAACAAATAAAAGTCCTTATTATACTCTTCATGTGGGATTTATAATAGGAACTAACTAGATAGACTTTACTGGTGTTGATGCCATGTTATCTTGGCCACCACTTATGTTGGTGTAACATAAAAAGCAACCAGTCCACTCTGTAAAGTGGTTGGCTTTAGGAAGGGTGTCCAGCCATAAAAAAAATTCTAAAGCAGACAGTGGAGCTTGGTGTAGCCTTCTGGCTTACCAGCTATCAAAACTGTCCAGCCTATGCCAGCATGGAAGATGGATGTTAAATGATGATGATATCTTCACTAATAATACTACATTCACTTTCAAAGATTCATGCATTTACTCAACCATGTAGTTTCTGTCATATACATAAAAACTTGTATTACAGAGGAACAGAATTACTTGTACAATCATAAAAATGAGCACAGTATTAAGAACATCAAACTGTATTATCAATCACCATAGTCCAGGTATTGATTCTTCAAATATTGTTGATGTTTCTTTGTGGCAAGTCTGACTGAATTTTTTTGAAGGGTCATTATAAAATTCCTTATCAAGGCTTCTGATACACGAGCCTGATTTTTTCTGTTACTTGCAATGGCCTTCCTGGTGGTTGGGTAGTCATTTCCCACAGACTCACAGAAAGTAACTAGCTTTCACATAGATTGCTTGTTTCGAGCTTCCTTATCAATGACTTGGCTTTTTTTAGCTATAGATGAAGTAGATAATGGAATGGAGTAAAAATCCTAGTAGATTATTTAAGTAGGACCTGTGAATTTGGTACCTGTTGTTGCATCTGGTCACTAGTTCTGTCTATTAAAACAGTGCATCCAGTATGCTTGAGAAGGATTCCTCCTCTGCTTCCACTATAGTTATGGGCAGAACTAGTGATTGGATGCAACAACAGGTACCAAATTCACAGGTACTACTTAGATAATTTACTAGGACTTGTACTCCATTCCATTATCTACTTCATCTATAGCTAGTAAAACCAATTCGTCCAATCATCATCATCATCATCGTTTAACATCCGCTTTCCATGCTAGCATGAGTTGGACGATTTGATTGAGGGCTGGCGAACCAGATGGCTGCACCAAGCTCCAATCTTGATCTGGCAGAGTTTCTACAGCTGGATGCCTTTCCTAATGCCAACCACTCCAAGAGTGTAGTGGTTGCTTTTACGTGCCACTGGCACAGGGGCCAGTCAGGCGGTACTGGCAACAACCTCACTCGAATGTTTTTACACGTGCCACTGGCATAAGTGCCAGTAAGGCGACGCTGGTAACGATCATGCATGTTCGAATGGTGCCTTTTATGTGCCACCGGCACGGAAGCCAGTTAGCCGCTCTGGCAATGATCATGCTTGGATGGTGCTCTTATCACCCTACTAGCATGGGGCAGAAGTACCAGTAAGGCGACGCTGGTAACAATGCCACAAAAATACTTCACTTGGTTATCACATCTGTATGTAGTGGTCAGTCTTAAGCTTTGCACATTTCTCTTCTGATCAAATCATAGAAACTGTCATGAAATGACATGTGGTTCCAGAACTGTATCATTGCACATTCCAAAACAGTCATCACAGTGGTGAGCTCTGAACTGAATCTCAGGTGATCCCTTTTAGACTGCCTGCAAGTCTGATCCAGTTGTTCAAAGTAGGTGTCTTCATGAAACTCTTTATTTTAGTTGCTTTAACTTTGTTAGGATCAGTGTCATGGATTTCTTCAGTCACAAAATATTCTTTCTACCCTGCCAAATTTGAATGAGCCATTTTCAAGAAAGTGCATTCCTTCAAGAACATTCCAGATTATCTACATACTGTCTGGGCTGTATTTGGTATGCATGTAGTCTTCTGCACACAGATAAGCACTCCCTATGTTGTTCTAAATTATATCTGTGATGTTTAAAGAAAGACCAATTTTTTCAGGTTATTCAGTGACTATAACAAATTCTTGAACCCTACAAATGTCTGGTCATCACTTCAACTGAAAACATTGTAAAAAAGGGAAAGAGTACACTTATTATAACTTATGAGAGTTTTGATTCATATGGGTTTGCTTTGACCCCTATAAATACAGACATTCAATTTTAAGCTGTTTTCCAGTTGGTGTACATTGAAGCAATGCTTCCACAACTGGACATTGTGTCTTCTATAAATCTTTATCTCCAAGCAGAATAATAACTGTTCCTTAAGTGATTGATATCTTTGAAAGACGCTATAGGGTTATTAGTGACTAACACTGCTATAAACTAACTAGTGTTTATGTTTTCATTCTGTAAGGACACAAATTCATCCCTGTATGACCATCCATTTTATTGTTTCATTTATCATCATCATCACCGTCATGACATGGGTTGGATGGTTTGACTGAGGGCTGGCAAGCCAGAAGGCTGCACCAACCTCCAATCTGATCTGACAAAGTTTCTACAGCTGGATGCCCTTCCTAATACCAACCACTCTGAGAGTACAGTGGATGCTTTTTAGGTGCCACTGGTATGAGGGCCAGTCAGGCAGTACTGGCATCAACCATGCTTGAATGGTGCTTTTTATGTGCCACCAGCACGGCAGCCAGTCAGGTGATATCGGCAACGACCACGCTCAAATGCTGCTTTTTATATGCCACCAATATGGGGCCAGTCAGCTGGTACTGGCAACGACCACGCTCAAATGGTGCTTTTTATATGCCACCAATATGGGGCCAGTCAGCTGGTACTGGCAATGACCACGCTCAAATGGTGCTTTTTATGTGCCACCGGTATGGGAGCTAGTCAGATGGCACTGGCAATGATCACACTCAAATGGTGCTTTTTATGTGCCTTCATACAGAAAAATATAATAAACAAAAAATTAGTTATTTTTTAGTATTTTTAAATTCATTTGACTCACAGTGGCATACGTCACCTATTGTCAATAAAGTTTGGATTCAGGATTTTAATCACTCGGCTATCTTGCACTTTTATTGCACAAACTAGAAATTAATGCACATTTTGTTTCAATTTGTTTTATATTCATGAAAGCAATTATAACTCCATCCACCAAAATAAATTCAATTATCTGAACATTTTCAAATGTAAATAAAAATATTTTGATAACTTGGTTTTTTTTTTTTTTGAAGATTATAAAAGATCTCCTTCATAAAGTTTTTACATCATAAGTTTTGTTTGTTTGTTTTTAGTTGATAACCAGTTCCTTTTCCCCCCTATTTATAATTTCCCAAAACTGGTAATTCTATCTGGTGTCAATGACTAGTTGGTAGGTAGTGAAGAGTAAATACAGCTTTAAATAGTTTTTCTATGTGCTGAATCTAAATACAAATTTCCTGGGTGTTTGGATTATTCGATTGCATGTTTGTATATCAACAACATGAGTTGAGTATTTACTCTCTAATACTTTGAAATTCTCTCATGGGTGGTAGTTTGTACATCTCTTAAGTAACCTTTACTTAGACAAATATAAAGTATGTATATTTATTGTATATATATATGTGTTTGTGTTTATGTATTATCTATGTATGTATGTGTGCATATGGAGATGTCTGTATACATCATTTGTATATATAATGTTTGAAGTATAATGTTGTATACATCAATCATTATATATACATATGATGTATAAATTACTGTATAATGTTATACAAATAGAGAGTGAATACAGTCATGTATAAATAGCCTTACTAGCTGTGAAAGCCTAGCAGAATTTAAGACTGAAACCCTTATAAAAACTTATTCAATTATGATATTCTTCCAGCAATTTCTACAGACACATTAGTACTAAGGTGAAACTTGTTCCTGAAACCTTTCTTTTGGACCCCAGTAAAGCTAAAATATGAGATAGAATAATCGGTGATTTCAATATGAATAGATTTTTGCCCAGGCCTGTGTTCCTTACAGGACATTCCAATTCTGTCAAGGACTACAATAATGAAATAGAACAAAATCAGAATCAAAATCAAACCAAATCAAATCAGATATCAGAAAGCAGAACCAAAATCGAAGTCGATCAACATCAATGGAAATTGCAGCTGTGGTACCAGTGCCGGTGACAAGTAAGCAAACCATTTGATCATGGCTGTTGCCAGTGCCACCCCAACTGGCCTCCGTACCGGTGGCACGTAAAAGCACCACCCGTTTGTGTCCGTTGCCAGCCTCGCCTGGCCCCCATGCCGGTGGCACGTAAAAGCACCATCCGATCGTGGCCGTTGCCAGCTCCATCTGGCACCTGTGCGGGTGGCACGTAAAAAGCACCCACTACACTCATGGAGTGGTTGGCGTTAGGAAGGGCATCCAGCTGTAGAAACACTGCCAGATCAGACTGGGCCTGATGCAGCCTTCTGGCTTCACAGACCCCAGTTGAACCAGCCAACCCATGCTAGCATGGAAAGCGGACGCTAAATGATGATGATGATGAACAGTAGCTCGCAGTTAGAAAGGAAAAGCCACCATGACCGGTGAAATGCAAAGTCATAATTTCTATTGAGTACCTCCACTCTTAAGTTACAGTGAAAACACTGATCCTTCTCAGTTTACTTACTTTGTCAAGTGTGTAGAGCTTTTTAAGATTTTTCAACAAGAAGATCAGAATAAATATGCTAAGGAAGCATAAAAACAGGCTTCTAGTCTTGTTCTTAACAAACTGCAGTGTTAGGACAATGTGACCAGGACCAAAATATTCTGATGATTAAGATATAGTAGAAGACATTTGAAAGATGATTTGCATATGTCAAGGATTCAAGTAAATGAACATTGAACCTTTGTATATTAAAAGTAGATCAAACTTCATCATCTCCGTGAGAAACTTCGCATTCACTATTGTAGAAAAGTCCTCTACTAAAGAAAGACTCAGAATATACCCCATATACTGTAGATATACCTATCTATAGGAAATATATGTACATTAGGTATGACAAAAATCACATCTTGTAAATTACAAATAAAATTTCAAAATGTAATTAAAACAAATTTCTTAAAGTTAGACTCTTTTGTGGCCTTTGGTTGACTCTCTCTGTGTGTGTGTGTGTGTGTGTGGTGTGTGTGTGTGTGTGTGTGTGTGTGTGTGTGTGTGTGTGTGTGTGGTGTGTGTGTGTGTGTTGATTCTTTTTAATTGAATTATCATTTACTTAAAGGCAACTGTAAGTCTTTGAAAACAAACATAAATCAATAAACTTACAATAATTTGGTCTGCTTTTTTAAGACACCATGCCATTTTGTTAGTTTCTGCTTGTTGTTGTGCTCTAGTGGAGGACATGAGCAGGTATGCTTGGGTTATGATAGTGCAGTTTGATATGAAATATTATTCAACAATAGACATGCCTGTTTCTCTATTTCACATTTGTTTATTTCTCAAGAAAAAAAGGAATATAGATGGGGGAGAAGTTGCTTCCATAAATGGGATGGATGGATAAGGAACAGATTTTGTTGCCAAGCATAGTAGTGAATGGTTATATTGTAATTAGGAGGTAAATAGGAGTACTCTGTCGGTTACGATGATGAGGGTCCCAGCTGATACGATCAACGGAACAGCCTGCTTATGAAATTAACGTGCAAGTGACTGAACAATCCACATACACATGTACCCCTAACGTAGGTCTCAGGGAGATTCAGTGTGACAAAAAGTGTGACAAGGCCAGCCCTTTGAAATAACTCAGTTTTGCCAGCTGAGTGGACTGGAGCAATGTGAAATAAAGTGTCTTGCTCAAGGACACACTGCATCGCCAGGAATCGAACTCACAATCTTACAATTGTGAGCCGAATGCCCTAACCACTAAGCTATGCGCCTTCACAATTAGGAGGTAGTTTTCAACTAATTGACCTACTTTGGAACTTAGCAGAGAAATGAATATATATGGTTGCAATATATCATAAGATAGGTGGCAAGCTGGCAGAAACGTTAGCACACCGGGTGAAATGCTTAGTGATATTTCGTCTGTCTTTATGTTCTGAGTTCAAATTCCGCCGAGGTTGACTTTTCTGTTCAGCCTTTCGGGGCCAATAAATTAAATACCAGTTGCATACTGGGGTCGATCTAATTGACTGGTCTCCTCCCCCAAAATTTCAGGCCTTGTTCCCAGAGTAAAAAAGAATATATCTTAAGATTGAGGTTCTTTGCCCTTTATAAAATACAATATTTGTAACATTTAGCAAAACTTGTTTTCCAGTTGACAATTTCATTAGACCATTGTACAGTTGGTACTGTTTCAGTATCAAACTCTGCCGTTAATGATACCATTGTACTTGCTTCTTAAACAAGACATTATTCTCTGCTTCAGTTAACTTAGCTAAAAATAGGAACTATTTCAACTTGTTTATGCAACTTCGTCACTATTACTTGTAGATCCAACAATCTAACACATACTGTCATTCAGAAATACATAATGTTTAATGATTTTTAATAATAATGAGAATGTTTTAGATGATTTTAGTAATATATCTAATGTACAACATAACATTCCACAGAATGTCCATATATATGATCTATTCCTCAAAGAAAACTGGGCAAAGGACATTAACTTTATATAACAAACATCTTAGTATAAAATAAGATAATTTTTAAAATAATGTAAATCATCAGTAACACATTTTTAGTGATGTGTAATAATTTTTATATGCATTCTACTTCAGATTAAAACATCTTCATACTATAATCCATATTATATTTTTAAATATTTTGGTAGTCGCATGGCGGGAGAAACAGTTTATTTATAATTGTCCAAAAGGTATTTCCTGCTCATTGATCTGTTATTTCTGTTCATTTCCAATCTGTTAGTCCTCTGAATAGTTGTTACTGTAGCAACTCTTAGTTTATCCATGAGCTCTTGCATAAAAGAAGAAAACGAAAAACCTGTATGATAGCTTGTTCTACTAATTTAGCCCAACCTGTTGACTAATTCATTGTTGAATTAATAAATACACGATGCTGTTACAAGCTAAACCAATTGTTTGTCTTTCACAATTCTTCATTAACTGTGAGAGAAAAGTATCTAATTAAAATAAGATATAGAAGAAATCTTTTCTGAGTTAATTATTTGATGGTTTTTGCTCATTGAATTGAGGTAAATGAAATGAAAATTATGAATTTGTGAGTTGGTTCAAATTTGCTATAGAAATGTTTAGGAGACATTCGAATTTTCATCAATAATAATAGCCCTGCAAATCCCTCTGCAGGAACCTGCTCTGCCCACCTTTCATAGGAATCTCCTTGTCTAGTAGGAAGCTGCTCCCTCACCTCCCCCAGAGCTCATAGTCCTGCAAACTTCAATAATGCAGGTGGCATGAAAAAAAGCACCCAGCCTGTACTGAAAAAAAGTGTTTGGTGTTAGGAAGGGCATCCAGTCATGAAAACCATGTCAATGGAGCTTGATGCAGTCCTTGGATACAGTGGATCCTGTCAGACCATCCAGCATGGAACATTGGTATTAAATGATGATGATGATGAATCTTAAGTTTATATGCCCACTGCATACAGTAGTGTTGTCTTAGATCTTTAGACATCCACTTTTGAGTCTTGTTAATGTGTTCAAAAGCCATTTATTATTATCTTAGTTCTTTTACTATATAGTTTAAGTAAAATAAACACAGGCAGCAATAAAATGATTTTGCTAAAATAAAAAAGACTTTTATTAGTTTAATAAACTAAATGCAAATCCCAAGACATTAAATGATAATTCTAGTTTTGTATCTTCTGTTGATTTATAGAAGTAATAATTAACATTAATGAAAAACAAACGGTTAATATACTAAAAAATCAGCTTAAGTATGTCTGTTACCATTATAGGGAAGTGCAGGAGTGGCTGTGTGATAAGTAGCTTTCTTACCAACCACATGGTTCTGGGTTCAGTCCCACTGTGTGGAACCTTGGGCAAGTGTCTTTTACTATAGCCTCAAGCTGACCAAAGCCTTGTGACTGGATTTGGTAGATAGAAACTGAAAGAAGCCTGTTGTATATATATATATATATATATATATATATTATATATATATATATATATGTGTGTGTGTGTGTGTGTGTGTGTATTTGTCCTTCCAACATCGCTTTTTTGATCTTTTGAAAGAGTCTGTGTGTGTACGTTCCCATCACTTAGCAGTTCGGCAAGAGAGACTGATAGAATAAGTATTAGGCTTATGAAGAATAAGTCCTGGGGTCGATTTGCTCAACTAAAAGCTGTGCTCCAGCATGACCACAGTCAAATGACTGAAACAAACGAATAAAAGAATGTGGTTTGGGGATCACATCTACTATGTGGCACCCTGGACAAGTGTCTTCTGCTATAACCTTTGGTCAACCAGAACCTTTAGAATAGATTTGGTAGATGGAAACTGAAAGTCATGTGTGCATGGTCCATGCATATATGTCTGTGTTTCTCCACATTTGTGCTTCTTTCCCCCTCCCCCAGAAAAACTGTGCTATAAATAGTGATGTTATTTATCCTGTCAAAAAAAAAATCTTCCCTTGGTTCTGCACTTTTCAAGACATGGAATAAGAGATCCCTTACTTGAAAAACAGGTTAGAATTAGCAACAGGAAGGGCATCCACAGTTTTTCCATCTCACCCAGGGGTCGCCAAAGGGGGTCCAAAGAATGAAATGGGATCGAGGATAGCCAAGGGATCAAATGGGGGACAGTGTGTGAAAGACCAACTCACCCAGGTGAACTACTTGAAATACTTAATCAGTGCCATGCCCACCCCTCACATTGATTTTGTCAATTCCAATAAAAGATATTCCAGCAATATGATATGTTTTTCACATTTTCTAACTGTGAAAACAATTTCATAAAAATTGACAGTTTAATACTGTATAGTCATACACATAGTTTTGAATGTAAAAAGTGTGTCATCTTCAATACATGTATATTTTAGCTAACATTTTAATTGCCAGCATCAGTACCCAGTACACATTTAAGATATGGTATGGTAGGGTGGTGTATTAAGATATTTTAAATAAGGAGGGTGGTCGATGCAGAAGGAGAAGTGGCTAAAGGGGGTCAATAGTCAAAAAGTTTGGTGACCCCTGATCTAACCCTTTTATAGCATGGAAAAATAGACATAACACAATGATTGATATTCATTTACAAATTCAAAATGACATAATACTAACTCCCATCCAAATGCATTGTATATTTTGATAGTTGTATTTATTGAATCATACCTACAAGAAAATGATTCCTGACAGAATATTTTCCACCAAGGCTTTTATAAACATTAAATTGAAGCTTATTAAACAGAGCCAACTTGAAGATATTGGTAACTCAAGCAATCACCTTGGTCACCATACTCTTGTGAGTGACATGTCATGTGTTTGAGACCTTCCAAATATAAAGGGAGAAAATGTGAAAGTAAGAAATAAGATGAAATAAAAACAAAATGTGAATATTCCTTGAGATAAAGTGAATAAAGTGAGTTGACAGCTTATTAAACAGAGCCAACTTGAAGATATTGGTAACTCAAGCAATCACCTTGGTCACCATACTCTTGTGAGTGACATGTCATGTGTTTGAGACCTTCCAAATATAAAGGGAGAAAATGTGAAAGTAAGAAATAAGATGAAATAAAAACAAAATGTGAATATTCCTTGAGATAAAGTGAATAAAGTGAGTTGACAGCTGAAACCTACACCAGTGTCACATAACCTGCCTCAGTCCACTCAAAAGTACCTTGGATCATAGGGTGACATGCTGTGCTTGAGGAGACCTACTGAGTCGAGTACATCAAAATCAAATAGAAATTGTATTTGTGATCCCCATGCTGGTAGCACGTAAAAAGCACCATCTGAATGTGGCCGATGCCAGTGCCACCTTGACTGGCTTCTGTGCCGGTGGCACATAAAAAGCACCAACCGATAGTGGTTGTTGCCAAACTCCTCTAGCTCCTGTGCGGGTGGCACGTAAAAAGCATCCACTACACTCTCGGAGTGGTTGACGCTAGGAAGAGCATCGAGCTGTAGAAACTCTGCCAGATCAGACTGGAGCCTGGTGCAGCCTCCTGGCTTCCCAGACCCCAATTGAATCGTCCAACCCATGCCAGCATGGAAAATGGATGTCAAATGATGATGATGATGATGATGATTTGTTACTTACTACACTTTTGAAAAATGCTAAACTGTTATACTATACTTTGACAATTCTCATCTGTAGCAGCTGGAGATACGATAGTTTGACCAAAAGAACCAGCTATTGCAAGCAAAATTAAATATTGATAAAATGCATTTGGCCAAATTTGGACATATGACAGTTTAACATAATAGCAACGATATACATTTGTTTACTTTAAACAAAGTTATTATTCTTACATTTGCATATTTTTCTTCATGTGGACATTTTTATAAAAATCATATTTGTAAGGACACCAAAATTCAGCTTGCTCACCATCCTAGCAACCCTAGAGGCAGTCCTACTTATAAAGTTGCTCCTTTACTCATTCTAGTCAGGAAGCATTAAACAGATACGATAAAGGATCTCCACCAATCTGTATATTTAATCTTTTCAAAAGATCAGAAACTCTTTCCCTATGGATTGCTAATCTGAGACAAAGGTTTAAGTCATGTCAATGACACATTGAAAAATCAGATTTTTCTATTCAGTTAACCAAATTAATGACAACTTATTTGTAACTGATAACATGTAGCTGTTGTATATATTAAAAATAAAAAAAATAATAAAATAAGTAGGTGGTTGAAAGTAAAAATATCTGCAAATTTACATGAAGTATAAATGTTACAGAATTTTTATTACATATCTTGTTTATTACATATTATTTTTGAAACTTTTACTCCTTATCCATTTGTTAACTTTCAAATAGTAATAATAATGAATTTATTGTATACAGCGCTCAAGTGCACTACAACACTCAGGTGCATCTCAATATTTTAATTACCTTCACTTATCTACTTCCATTACAATGTAACATTCACAAAAGGCAATATTTGTCTTTACTGTTATTCTGTGCAATATAATTGCAATTTCCCATTTCAATTAAACCTGTCCATATTATTTCCAAATGACTGCTGCTTGAATCTAAATAAGTGACTTCCTTGTGAATGTGGTCTTAGAATCTCTCTCACCGGGATAGAACTCAATATTTCCTGTATTTAAACACATTTTCATTTCACATTATTGTATAATGTGAAAAATCTTTCCTTGTCTTTAGTTTCTGAGACATCTATCAATTCTTTATTCAGTTTTATTAGTATTTTAAGAAATCTGTTATATTTGTAAAATAAATTAAACTATGAAATGCAGGTGGTTTAACAATATTTAAATTTTGCTCTCACATGTACGTATACATGTGTACATAAATATATATCTTGTCTATGCCGAGGTCATCTCTGAGCAGACCTATCCATAATCAGACATTCCAGCCTTGACAATCCTGCCTTTTTAGAGATAAGGGATTATGTCAGATATTTTAGAGATATGGGATTATGTCTTTTTTTAAGACAGTGGGCATGTGATTTGAGGAATATTTGGCTACAATTTAAGCAAGTCAAGTAACTATGTAGAAATATCTTCACATAGTTTGTTGTTAGCCACAGATTGAGTAGACCTATGACCAAAGCCATTCCAGCCTATCAAGAATTACATTATTCAATGTGCTCATCCTGATTTTTTAAGGCAATGAGATTTAGCTATTATTTCTAGCAGGTGAAGTGACCATGTAGTGGCTTCCTTGTTGGCTCAGACACATACAGGTTCTAGCAGATGGTGTGTTATGTATCATTGACCTACTTTCACAGCCCTCTATTCCTGAACATATTCCAAATAAAACACCTGGTACTTGATTTTCTTGTGATTTCATGTAGGTATGATACTGTTGCTAGTTTCTTTGACCTGTTGTCACTGTGCTCAGGTTTACTGTTTGTTTTCTTTCCAAATGACAGATATATCACACAGATTTTTCCATACCACAGGTTGCCAGCTTGCAATAAACTACTTGTAAAACCTTATTATTCATTGGCCTACAGAATAGGGGCAGCTCTCTAAAAAATATTTTTGTTTTTGTGATGACAAAAATGTCTCTTTCTTTAATTACCTATTTATGTTGCTGTCACTACTATCAGAATTCTTATTATTTAGAAACAATTATTATTATTATTAAGGTGGTGAGCTGGCAGAATCGTTAGCACACTGGGCAAAATGCTTAGCAGTATTTTTTCTATCTTTACATTCTGAGTTTGAATTGGTCTTTCATCCTTTCGAGGTGGGGTTAATAAATTAAGTACCAGTTAGTACTGAGGTTGATGTAATTGACTAGTCCCCTCCCTACAAATTTGAGGCATTGTGCCTCCAGTAGAAAGGATTGTTTGAAACCTTATCTTCCTGGGTTCAAATCCTACCAAAGTCTACTTTGCCTTTCATTTACCAGGGTCAGTAAAATAAAGTACCAGTCAAGTACTGCAGAGGAAAGGTTAATGATATTGAGTAAGTCCTTCCCACAAAACTGTTGACTTTGTGTCTAAATTAGGATCAATTATTCATTATTATTAGAAACTAGTCTAAGGTGGTGAGCTAGCAGAATCATTAGCACACTGGGCTAAATGGTTAGCACCATTTCACCTGTCTTTATGTTCTAAGTTCAAATACTGCTGGGGTCGACTTTACCTTTCATCCTTTTGAGGTTGATAAAATAAGTACCAGTTGAGTACTGGGGTCGATGTAATCAACTATCCCTCTCTCCCAAATTTCAGGCCTTGTTCCTGTAGTAGAAAGGATTATTAGAATCTAGTCTTCTAATTAAGCTGGCAGAACGTTTTGCATGTTGTACAAAATATGTTGCAGCATTTCTTTGGATTCCTTATTTTGCCTTTCATCCTTGAGGTGGGAGAGGGCAGTAATAAAATAAGTAGCAGTCAAGGGACAATCTCAGTGAAGAATCTAATTGACTAATGTTTGAAATCAGTGAGCTTGTATCTATTTTAAAAGAGAATTAATTATTGGATAATTTTTTTTAATGAATAGATATAATTAAGTGATTTGACTCAATATATCACAGGTACTTTTTTTCTCGTCTAAAGATGTTAATGTCTGTATAGCATTTACAATGAAATTGTTTTCAATGCATTGACTGAAGGGTTAAATTGATGACTGTTCACCCAAACTGTGTGAGTTTAAAAACTGTAGATACAGATCCTTTGTCCTTTAGACAAGGCATGTTATTCTTCCAGCTTTGGTAAGCTTCACTGAAAAAAAAAATTTTTTTCAAACATTCACACTTCATAGCTCAAAGGATATAAAAAAAACACCTGCCTCAATAATTGTAGAACCTTTCATACTGTGTGATATAATAGAAAAATATATTTAAAATTTGAGGTCTCATAGGCGTAGGAGTGGCTGTGTGGTAAGTAGCTTGCTTATCAAGCACATGGTTCCAGGTTCAGTCCCACTGCATGGCACCTTCAGCAAGTATCTTTTACTATAGCCTCAGGCTGACCAAAGCCTTGTGAGTGGATTTGGTAGGCAGAAACTGAAAGAAGCCTGCCATGTGTATGTGTGTTAGTGTGTCTGTGTTTACATCCCTGTAACTTAGCAGTTCGGCAAAAGAGACCAATGGAATATGTACTAGACTTACAAAGAATAAGTCCTAGGATCGATTTCTTTGACTAACACCCTTTAAGGCAGTGCTCCAGCATGGCTGCAGTCAAATGACTGAAACAAGTAAAAGTGTAAACATTAAGTAGCCTTTCAAAAAAAGGATGAACTGAAATTATATTCTTTTATTCTTTTACTTGTTTCAGTTATTTCACTGGGGCCAAGCTGGAGCACCACCATTAAACTGGAGCACTGCATTAAATATATTCAATAACGCTTCAGTTACATTCTTGTTGCTGTCTATGCTTCCCCTATTTTTTCTTTACTTGTTTCAGTGATTAGACTATGACCATGCTGAAGCACTGCCTTAAAGAAATTTAGTGAAATGAAACAGCCACAGTACTTTTCTGTTTTATTTAAACCTGGTACTTATTCTCTTGGACTCCTTTTACTGAACCATTAAGTTACGGGAACATAAACACACCAACACCAGTTGTTAAGCAGTGGTGGGGGTGACAAACACAGACAGAAACGAATGCACACACACACACAATGGGTTTCTTTTAGTTTCTCTCTACCAAATCCACTCACAAAGCTTTAGTTGGCCTGAGGCTATAGTAGAAGATGCTTACCCAAAGTGATATGTTGTGGGACTGAACCCAAAACCATGTGATTGGAAAGCAAACTTCTTACCACATGGCCACACCTGTAAAATTTTTATGTGATATTTAAATAACTTTAATATTTATGATTCTTTTGTTTTTTTACTTTTCTGTTTTAAAAACTAAGAACAATTTAATGTATGACTATTAATATATAACTATAATATTGCACTAGAAACTCTAAAATCAAACCACTGAATTGGAACCGTTACACTTTTAGAAGAATGGTCATTTCCTGATGATTACAACCAGGTGTACTGGATGTAGTTTTCCTGGGTATAATATGGTCTAAATTATTTCCAAATGTTTATGTCAACTGTAAAAACACTTCCAAAAGCAAGAGATGTATTCTTAATCATAAATACATCTTAAGATGACAGCTTTCTTTTCTGTGATATTATTTGTAAAAATAAATTTCTTTGCACTGCTTTGACTAACCGGTTAAGTCTGAAATAATATCCTTGATATTTAATATCAAACCATAAAAGTCTACTTTAGTCTATTATCAGTTTTATTTCTTATAAACCTGTCATAAAATTTCAGTTGCAACCAGCTTTTATAGGCCACAAATGTACTGTGTGTGCCTCTTTTCAGCTTCCCTCTTTCTTTCTCACCTGTTTCCTGCTAAATAACATTTATCAAAAAGCATTCAACTGACAGAAAGTTAAATACATGGAAATGTAGTGGAGGTTAAAAAATACTGGATTCTGCTTATTCATCAGTTTTGTGATTTTTCTCTTTTTTACTCTATAATCATCTCTGCCCAAAAGATACACAGAGCATGATGTACAAATTAACCTATATTGACATATTTACTCCTCCATCCATTCTGGTCAATAAAAGTTGATTAGACATACTGTCCATGTGTGTTTTCTTGTTGCAGTTGCACCTCACTGTCCTATTTTTGTCTGACCTCTTTAATTGCTTTATGATGTATTTACACACACACACACACACAGTATTATCAACTTAATGTTAGCACTTGTTACAGACATGTCAAAGATTTTAGCTGAAGAAAAAAGTTTTAGTTTGCAAGTAAAGACAAGTGATTGTTTAATATTAATGTCAGAGAAGGAAACATCCTTAAACAAATATATAAATGAAATACATGGATGACTTGATAATAACAAATGGCCTTGTTTCATTTCAGTATGTTTACAACCATTTCTATGTTAATGAATACTATCAAAATATGGAATGGAACTAGAAATAGAAGTTGTATATCTACAACTTCTGGAGTAGAAATCTAGAAGTTGAGATATACATAATCTGATTTTAGTGCTAGGGTATGGATTTGTGATTGATATGTGGGGATCAAAGACCTCTCTTATTGCTTTTATATATTACATTCATAGAAAATTGCATCCATGTGTCAGAAAAATGGTAACGAGTTAAGCTTAAGAAAAACAGCTATATTTTAGTTTGCAACACAAGATAAGTTGTTGGGGGTGGAAATGCCCTTAATTATTCTTTCTAATTTTAGAATAGATTCAGTAATTTTTAGGAGAGGGGATTAGTCAAACAATCAAACCTAGAACTTAATTGGTATTTCCTTTTATCAACACCCAAGGAAGAAAGGCAAAGTTGGCCATGGTAGGATTCAAATTCAGAAAGTCTAAATATGTAAGTCATTGTGTGTATATATGTGTGTATATACACATTGACACACACACACACAATGGGTTTCTTTCACTTTACATCTAACAAATCCACCCAGGCTTTAGTTGGCTATAATAGAAGCCACTCACCCAAGGTGCTGTATGGTGGGACTGAACCCGAAACCGTGTAACTGAGAAGCAAACTTCTTGACTACATAACCAGCTGGTGTGTGTGTGTTCACGCATGCATGCACACGCACACACATGCACACTCATAACATTAATTTTTCTATGATTACATGGGTTGGACAGTTTTACTGAGACAGATTTTCTACTGTCATTAACCCCTACCAGTTTCCAAGCAAAGTAATATTTTCCCAAGGCCAGACATGTTTTTGCAGAATATTGGAAATGAAGGACATTCATTTACAATGATCATGCAATGTTAAGACAGGGAGGCAAACATCTATTCACACGCACAGACATGTATTATCCTCATCATTTATTATGATGATGATGATGATGTGTGTATGTGCGTGTGTGCATTGTGAAAAGCACCTTTCAAGGGTTGAGCCTCATAGAGGCAATGACAAATGGCCGAGAGCTTTGGCAATATGCTGTGCTTGAGAAGATCCATCAAGTCAAGTGAAATCATAGTCATGGCAGATACTGGTGTCATGCAAATGGTACCCATGCCAGTGGCACATAAAACCACCTACTACACTCTGAGTGGTTGGTGTTAGGAAGAGCATCGAGACATAGAAACCATGCCAAATCAGACTAGCGTCTGGTACAGCTTTCCGGCTTGCTAGCATGGACAACGGACGTTAAATGATGTTGATGATGGTAATGACAGGCTTCTTTCAGTTTCACTCTACCACATCTGTCCACAATGCTTTGATTGACCCATTGCTATAGTGGAAATCACTTGCTTAAGGTGCCATGTTGTGGAACTGAAACCAAAACCATGTGGTTGTGAAGCAAATTTCCTAACCATGCAGCCCTGCTTCCCTGCATTTGTATGCATAGAAGAAGTCTGATCAATAATAAGTATCTGGACTGCTTCTATAGTAACAATGCTAAAGCACACAGTGAAGCTGCTTGGTAAAAATTGACCTTGAATTCTGCTGTGCATGCATGCTAAGTTTTAACATTCTAGCTCACCTCTGCTGTTTACAGTAGTGCTTGGAAGGAAGGTGTATAGCATGTGATCGGCGCATTGACCATGACAGAGAAAGATGTCATAACAATACCTGCTCAGAGGCCTACACAAAGTTGCAGAAAGTGTATAGAAAGGAGTATATGAGCTGCACACAAGTGTGACGAGTGGTTCAGATGTTTCCAACATAGCTGAAACAAATGTTGATATTGATGAATGTTCTGGGAGATCTACAACCAGCAGAACTCAGAAAAACATTGCAGGTGTGCATGCAGCTGTGAGAGGAAATCGTTGAATCACCATCCGTGAGTTATCAGAGGATGCGCAGATTAGCTACAGTTCAATTCAGTCCAGTCTGTTATCACTGAAGTTTTGGGTATGAGACATGTGTCTGCCAAGGTTGTGCCAAAACTGCTTTCAGCTAACCAGAAAGACACTCTTTGGTTTTAGTTGCACAAGATCTCCTTGATTGTGTTGAGAATGATGAAAACTTTTTGAAAACTTTGCATAGGCCTCTGTGCAGGTATTGCCAAGCAAAATTTAGCAAAATTTAATGCAGATTCTCTGCTCAACTTTCTCTGTCATAGTCAACGCTACAATCACACGTTACACATCTTCCAAGCACTGCTGTAAACAGCGGAAGTGGGCTAGAATGTTAAAACTTGCAGCACATGCACAGTAGAGTTCAAGGTCAATGTGTGCCAAACAGCTTTACTCTGCATGCTTTAGCTTCGTTACTATAGCAACAGTCCAGATACTTATTGATCAGACCACATATATAATTTATTTGAAGAGTTATCAAAAGAAGTGGTCAGAGACAAGAGCCAATGAGGAAGCTTTAGTTTTATAGCATTATTTAGTTCATTTCTAGAGGCAAACAATCTACATTGAGATCTAATTCTATTTCGTCTTTTAAGATGATCTGTAACATGAAACTTTTATTGTATGACACACGTCCAGATTTTCTGCTGCTGTATTTTGCTAAGAGATTATCAATAAACTTCAACAAGTCATCTTTTTTTCCCTTTTAGCAAGTACAAGAAATAAATCTGCTCTAATCTAAATGAAGCTATGTAGTCAGTGAAATAAAAACCAATGTCTGTTGTTCTTTCTCATAATTTTCCTATAGATTAAATAACTAAGCAAAAATGTAAAAGTTGTCATACTCAGGCTTGAACAACTGGCTGTATGGGGGAGGAGAGTAAAGGTGGAGTGGGGGGATGGGTTTATTATTCAACCCAACTGAAATCTGATCAAAAGGAAATATTAAATAAGCATGGGATGAACATTGCTTTGTCATTTGTCCTTTCATACATGATTCCTGAAACTTTGCTAGATCAGATTGGAGCCTAGTGCAGCCTTCTGGCTCGCCAGTCCTCAGTTAACCATCCAACCCATGCCAGTATGGAAAGTGGACATTAAACGACGATGATGATCTGTATTATTTATTTAGTTTGTACTGAAATATGGAATATATACATTTTTCGTTTCTACCTTTTACTATCCAATAAGTATTGCTGTATATATTCTACCTTTTATTTTCATGTTTTTATACTGTATAAGTTGACTTTATTTTCATGTTTTTTATATTGTATAAGTTGACTGAGTTTGTAATTTTAAACATTGGCATGAGTTTTGGGGCATATGTCAGCAGAGGTGAAAATCTGAACTAAATTATATTCCTAAAATACTTTTTCCACTTCAAAAATATAGTGGAGATTCATGCTAGTTGACTAACACTACAATACTATTAGAAATGCTAAAGAATGGTGGAATTATTCAGTTCTATATTTAAGAGATGAGGAATTATGTACATTATTTACATTTGACAGATATTTATCCTCGTCTTGCTTGTTGTTTGTTGTTAACAACAAACAAAATGAGGACAAATATCCATCCAATTTAAATAATGTAAATAAAGGTGGAATTGATATATTGAATTATTAAAGTAATTAATCCAAATTTTTTTAATCAATTTTCTAGGCATATTTACAGGAAGGTAATGCCTTACTACATCTTGGTAATCATGGGGATGCAATGGCTACTTTCGCTTCGGGGCTGGCTCAAGAATCCTCAAATAATGATTTAGTTACAGCACTTATTGATACTGCTATCAAGTCTCCATTGAAAGGTAATATTCATTAAAGTCATTTCAAAAAAATATTGTTTTTATTTCTATTTATTTTATATTTCAAATATTGGTTTCTATTGTTAAAAGGCATTGCACAATTTGAAAATATATAACCATTCCTTGTGTCTAAGTAAAAGACTTTGTTAATAAGTCTGTAACTGGTTATTTATGAAATATGGCTAAAATTAAAATGAAAATATTCTCTGCAATGTAGGTAAATAATTTTTTGAATCTTGGCACAGTTAAGTATTTTCTCAGAATTTTATTTTAAAATATCTTTTTTTTTTTACTTACTCTTACTGAACAGATTGGTTATTTTTCAAGAATAGTACACAACAGGTTTATAAAACAGATAAAATAATTTGAATTTTCTTTACATGAGTTTGTGATATTTTCATGTCATGAAAATATTACAGTCTTTCCCTAGGAACATCAGTCATCTAGAATCTCCTCTTTGCTCATGTCTTTCCTGCAGGTATTGATTTTCAACAGTTTAAATAACACATTTAACAGTGCCAATCTCACCAGAGGGTGTGCAAAAGCCATGGGCATTGCCTTTTCATCAAGATTCTGGAGGAGGAAAAATAAAAATAAATATAAATATAAAGAAACAATCTATCTTCTTCAATAAAAATATCTTAATTTTGATGAATGATTATATATTATTCATTGCATGGTATGACAATAATTCTTAACCAACGAAATCCATTTTTCAGCTCCTATCCCTATTTGAACAGCTTTGATAAACTGATTAGGAAGTCGCAATAAGAGTTGCCCACAACTTAGCTTTTTTATTAGTTATTTAAAAACATTATATAAAAATAATATTAAAATAATATATTAATATGTTAATATATTATTTCAAAATTATTTCTATACTGTATCAATGTATACAGGCATATGTTAAACATTACAATGTAGTAAAAAATGAGTATCGATGAAATATCATTGATGCGTCTTGGGAGTGTCATAAATTAGATGTGAGATAAATGTTGCAATCAATTTCTAAAATAGCTCTATGTATTTTGTTGGATGTTCTGTGTTGCTGTTGAGAAGCTCTGGTTAACTCTACTTGGATAAGACCTAAAATCATGGACTTAGTCCATCACCTTGGACATACAAGTTGCTTAGTGAATTACTTTTGAATAAACTTCAGCATATCATTATTATTACAACCATGGCTATTTTCCCTGGTGGATATGCTCTCCTAATATTTAGAACTTTAACTGTGATACCCATTTACTGTTTTTTTAAGAAAAAGTAAAGTTTTTCTTGGAAAAGATTTAACCATTCTACAGAGTAATTACAGATTTAATGACTAGGCACAAGCATCTCCAATTCTTATGTAAATTGAAGTTAGTAGTAAGATAAACTCAATGAAGAAAAAATATAAGTTGAATGTAACAATTAGAGAAGCAATAGAAATTTTAAATTAAAACCAAAAGCAATGATACAAAAAGAGAGCAAGTTGAACAGAAATGATTATCTGTCCAAATGCAGAGACTGAAAAGTGAAGTAACTGCTAGTCAATACAACTTTAGTTAGTATATCATATTTTTGAATCTACTTATATTTTATTTAACATTATTTGAATTATACAGAAATAATTGATTCTCATAATGCTAACAGAATAGCAGGAACAGAAAGAAATATCCATATTATTGCAGAAAAATTTGCCAGCCGCCAGCCATGAGACTCAAACTCACATCCCTGTGATTACCAGTCATAGTGCTTTACTGTTAAGCCAAACTGCCCTCTGACAAATTAATCTGCAATTTTTGAGCTTATAAGATGCTGCTGTTAAATTCAAATCACAATGAAAGTAAATGAAGTCTGCTTTTTAGAAGCTAGATTTATAAGCTGAAGAATTGCAAATTATCTTGTTCCTGCTATTCTAATTAGCATTATTCTGCATTTGAGAATTAATTATTTCTGTATCTTTCAATACATCTCAATGCTTCTAATCATCGTAATTTGAATTTAACATCAGCGTCTTATAAAGCTAGATTTATAAGCTTTAAAATTGCAGATTAATTTGTCAGAGGGCAGTTTAAGTTAATGGTAAAGCACTATGACCAGTAATCACAGGGATGTGAGTTTGAGTCTCATGACTGGCTGCTGGCAAATTTTTATCCTGTTCCTGTTATTCTGTTAGTATTATTCTGCGTTTGAGAATTATTTCTGAATCTTTCAATACATTTCAATGCTTCTAAAGTAAACTTAGTTTACTTTCATTGTAATTTGAATTATTGATGATGAAATGGCAATATAATTACAAAAAGTATCTATGAAAATAAAACAGTTTTTTCTATTTTTAGAAAGTGAAAGCAAAAAGAATTCATTTTTAATTGTGTTGTGTCAATAACCTGTATCATTGTTGATCTATTGATTGCTGAATTATTAGCTGATTACTTAAATTACAAAAGTAAAAGAAATAAATGTTCTTAATTCCATTTTATTTCCAGAAAAACTGAAGCCTGTTTTTCAGCAACTAGAGAAAATGAATCTTGAATGCAATGCATTTGTTGTGATAGCTGTAATTGGTCAAGAGCTGCTGGCAGCTGGTCATTATGGTGCTTCAGTAACAATGCTTGAATCTGCCCTTTCAATTGGAACAATAAGTATAAAGCTACGTGGATCAGTATTTTCTGCCTTGAGCCGAGCCTACTGGGGGACTGGAGATATTGACAAATCCATTGCCTTTATGAAAAAAGATCTTGACATAATGAAATCTATGGGTAAAGACTATTTGAAATATTACTTTGATTTATTTATTTTTTTTCTAACTTAATAGTTTTGAATTCTTTACTTGTGCTAATGGTTTAAACTCTTTTGATGCCAACCCACCCTAGACCACCTCTGGTTCTGTGATGCAAACTTCCAGTTTTTAAGGTGATCAAAATTAAAATCTTCCATCAAAATTCCATGTTTATGTTCCAAACATCAACTTAATAATGTTAGTTATTTTCCCTAAATTCTTCGTTATTTTTAAATTTAAATGAAACAAAAACAGTGTATTTCAGCAGAAATGTGATAACACAAGGTTTAAACCATTGCTGTTATACTTCTGGGAGAGAATCTAAGTTTATAATATCTTAGATCATAGGATTAAGCTAAAGGTTTTATAATTAGTTCCCATCCTTCACTACATGCAATATCTTGACAGATCAAAGGTTGCTACTGGGAATCTTTAATTAGATTTTGTTTCATATGTAACTGGGACATAAGCAAACTAAAGAACATGCAAATATGGCTGTATGCTTGACCATGTGATTAAAAATTTCACTTCACTTTTACTTGGTTCAGGGCTCAAATTCCACTGCACAGTGCATTGGGCATGTATTGTCTGTCACTGTTTTCTGTTGATCATGGGCTTGTGAATTAAATTTGTTAGATGAAAATTGTATGCAAATGTGTGTGTATAACCAGCGAATGGATGGTCGGACATCAGACAAAATACCTGGTTATGTCCCTATAAGTTGATTTTGCCTTTCCTCTTCCCCTAAGGTTTTGTTTAAACACCAGACAATATTTACAATGTACTGGGGTCAGCATAAACCCTTGAAGGTTGTGCCTCATTACGGCTGCAGTCCAATGATTGAAACCAATGAAGAATATATGTAATGTATTACACACACCTACTCACTCACTCACTCACTCACTCTAGTTATTGTAATCACTTTGGAATGGACCCTTTTAGATAACAATAACCAGTTAATAACATTCATAGCAATGAATATAATAATATTCTAAATACATTTGGGGTCCTCTAATTTTGGCCATAAAAACCATTTAATAACATGACTGTATTAAGTGAGTTCCATGAAAGATGCAGAGATGCACATACATCACCTTCATCATGACGTTTGTGTTTTTTTTTTCTTCGTTAGCAAGTTGGGTTTAATGAGTTTGCTGTGCAATACATCTTCATTATCTAAACATATACATCTTCTCCTTTTGCAACTATTGTATTTGATTTTTTCCTATTTATTTGTCACAGCTCATGTAACAACATCTTTTAATGATTTTAATTTATATGATAAATATTTGATGAATTGAATACCACGTATTTATCTTTCTTATGAATTACACACACTCCTATGCTATTATATTGTGGCTTTGATATATTACTTATACACCTGAGGCAATGAGCTGGTAGAATCGTTAGCACACCTGGGAAAAATGCAAGGCAGCTTTTCATTCATCTTTACATTCTGAGTCCAAATTCTGCTGAGGTCGGCTTTGCCTATTGTTATTGCAGGCTCAATAAAATAAGCATCAGTTAAACACTGGAGCCAATGTAATCGACTTATTCCCTCCCATGAAATTGCTGGCATTGTGCTAAAATTTGAAATCAGTATATTATTTATACTCCTATACTTAATGTTCTGTATTTAATGTATTCTTATACTGTTACACTATTATACTGTGGCTTTAGTTTATTACGTATGCTACTACCAGAGAATTCTTGATTTTTGGTTAAGATTCCAACATTTAATTTAATCTGATGGTTGAACCACTTCGGTTTAGGAAAAAGATTTTTTACGCATTCACATTGTTTGGTGTTTTATCTATTGAGTACTGATATCAAACTCCATACACACATATATAGGTGTGTGTGTGTGTGTCTTGTACCTGTGTTAACAGGTGTGATTGTATTATTTTTGTTATTAATGTGTTGCATTGAAGTAAAGGATTCAAGATTATTGCAAAACTAATTACTGACCTAATTGCCTTAACAGGTAAAAAATTTTTTAATGAAACTATGACCCCACAACTGATTGATTGATGTTAAAAACCACTGACTTCCATAGTTCAATAACTTCCTAATGATATTTTCAAATATCTTTCATTATCATGATCAATCAAATATAAAGTATTAATTATATATAATAATTTGGAAAGAAAACTTTTATAAGAAATGTAAAATTTCATATCCATATTTTTCTTATTACAGGTGACCAAGGTGGAGAATGTCGTGTGTATGGAAATTTAGGGTCTGCCTTCTTCTCCAAAGGCCATTACCAAGAAGCCCTTTCTAATCATAGACATCAGTTAGTTCTGGCTATGAAGTTAAAGGATCGGCCCACTGCTGCTTCAGCATTAAGTAATCTTGGCCATGTCTATACTGCCATCGGGGATTATCCAAACGCTTTAAATAGTCACAAACAATGTGTTTTACTCTGCCGCCAAAGATCTGACAGACATGGAGAAGCTCGAGAGATTGGAAATGCTGGGGCTGTTTATTTAGCTATGGGTTGTTTTGACTTGGCCATTAAATGTCACAACGAGCATTTACAAATTGCTAAATCCTTTAAAAGTTCCTACGAAGAAGCCAGGGCATATAGTAATCTTGGTAGTGCTTATCATTATAAACGTGACTATGAAAAAGCTAAGTCTTTTCATAATCAAGTATTAACAATAGCAAAACAACGGAATGACTGTGTGCTTGAAGCTCGTGCATATGCTGGGCTGGGGCATGCTGCACGTTGCAAATCAGATTATAACTTAGCAAAGCACTATCATGAAAAGCAACTGGATAATGCTCTACAAACAAAAGATCGCGTGGCTGAGGGTCGATCCTGTGCTAACCTTGGTATTATATACCATCAATTAAATGAATATGAAGCTGCTCTGAAACTGCATATGATGCATTTAAAGATAGCTAGAAAATTAGGGGACTATGCAAGTGAAGGACGTGCATATGGCAACATTGGAAATGCATATAGTGCCTTAGGAGAGCATGAGGTTGCAATGAGGTTCCATAAGCAAGAACTATCAATTGCTGTGGAAGTTAATGATCGACATTCTGAAATGTCAACTCATGGCAATTTGGCTGTTTCATACCAATCTCTTAAAATGCCTGACAAAGCATTACATCACTTTGTGGCACACTTGAATATGGCACGTGAATTAAAGGACACAGTCAGTGAAGCTCGGGCCCTTTGTAACCTCGGAAATTTCTACAGTGTCAAGGAAAACTATTCGGAAGCCATCCCATACTATGAACAATTTCTAACATTAGCAGAAGATCTGTGTGATAAAGAGAGTGAAGCAAAGGCATGTTTCAATCTTGGTTATGCTTACTCTTTATTGGGAAACTATCAAAAAGCTTTGGACTACTATGAACAGCATTTAGATGTTGCTAAAAGAATGCACGACAAGCTGGAAATTGCTCGTGCATACTGCAATCTTGGTCTCGCCCACAAAGCTTTGTTCAATTATGATAGTGCTTTGGACTATCAAAAGAAAGCTTTAGCACTGATGCATTTTTTGAAATATATGAAGGGCACATTTAAGGTACTTGGAACAATTGGAGACATATTACTGAAAACTGGTGAGATTACAGAGGCTGTGAAAACCTATCAACAACAATTGAATTTAGCAAAACAAACTAAAAACCAGCACTTGATTGCAACAGCATACGGAGCCCTTGGTACTTGTCATCGTTTTTTGGGTGAGCTATCATTTTATGTTGTCTTTTATTCTCTACATGTCAGGTTCAGTTTATCATAATCCTCATCTTGGTATATATTTTACTAGTTTGTGGTTTAAATTTAGAATAAATAAAACATTCAGTGAAAAAGCTGAGGTTCAAGCAGATGTTTGCTTAGATTGTTATTACTTTGTAACTTTTAATTTTTTTATTTCATAAAAGCAGGATTTTTTCAACTAAAAGTATTGTGCCCAACAAAACATCATGGGAAGGAGCATATATTTCCAAATGTTTACTCTTGAGATCGGTTACTTTTTAAGTAAATGCAACATGTTACACTAAAATCATTTGTTTTTATAACCAGTTAGTGTTACCCCTCAAAATGTTATTTTTATTTACTTACATGACATACTAAATGCATATTTATTATTGAAAGGCCAGAAGTTCCAGTTTCCATCCTTTATAGATATATCGTGTTAAAATAAGACAATATACTTCAGAGCTAGGTGAAGCAAAATCACCCCAAAATTGACTACAAGAGCAAGATGTGCATCTTGCCATTTTCATAGCTTGCCAATGTCACATCCCTGTGTCACTTTGAGACAATCATTTTGCCACTTGTTGTACTCCTTCATCATCTCTTTCAACTTTCGAAGACCAATTTTCACCATTTCTTATGTCTTCCTTAGTTGGTATTTCTCTTCCACGGAGTCTTTCCATCTGGATTATCAACACCTCTTTATCCATTCATCAGTCTCTGTATACATCATATGTTCATATCAGCTTAGTATTTTCTTTTTCTTGCACACTGCATCTAATTCTTCTTCTACTTAGTCTTTTTCCTGGCTATACACTTCAACATTTCATAACCAGCAGAGCATGTCCCCTTCATTTCGTTCTAGCCTTTGTACATCTCCCATGCCCAATGTCCAAATTTCATCACCATGTAACACTACATTACACACACAAGCATCCTAGCATTTTTCCCTTTTCTCAAAGAGAGTTGCCAACAGAATTAATAACTCCTTTGAATTTTTTCACTCCTTTCTTAATTTGGATATCATGTTTTCAAAACATTCACCTCTTCTGTCACTTAGGTTACCTAGGTAACAAAAGCTATCAATTACTTCTAGGGAGTCTTCTGAGCAATTTTAAGAATTTATTTCATTGGTTATGTTTCCATCATGGAAAGCCTACCTTAAAATCTCCTATTATGGTTGGGGAATTATAATAAACAGTAAGGCTGAGAACTGATCCCTGAGAGACAAATAACTGCATGTTAAAAGCCTTACTTAACTCATTGCTAATTCTCAACTTGGTGATAACATCTCTGTACACAGCTTGTATAGTTAGTCTTATGAGAGCCTACATACCTATATTTCATTGCAACCACTGAACTACAGAGCATGGGGTTCAGTCAAAAACCTTTTCCAGGTCAACAAATGCTAGGTTTAGTGGGTTACTCTTCATTAGGAAGAGGGCATCAGTTGTGCCCATCTTGGCACAAGCCCAAAGTACATTTCGTCTTAGCTAACTGTCTTCCTAACCAGTTATACTACAACCCATTCTGTTACTTTCATAACCTGATCTATCAATTTGATACCTCTATCGCTGCCTCTTCATAGAAGATAATAGTGTGGGTATGACATTTCCCTGTTCTACTTGATTTATTATTCAGGTGATTAGCACATGTTTTACTTCTCAGATATTTTCAGAATCTCAGCAGCTATTTTTTATGGCCCAGCAGTGTTTCCTGCCTAAATATCCTTAATTACACTTTTGACAGTATGGCTGCCAACTTCAAATCTGGTACCTCAGTTGGGTTCACTTGGGGTATATCTTCTCTTTCCCATACATTCTCTATATTTGGCATCTTCACATAATAGCAATTTTATACTTTTTTCACCTGAGCATCGTTCATGCAAAGTGCACTACTATCATTCTGTTTTGTTTTTTTTCTCAATGGCACCTTTAATCCAGCTGACTGCTTTGCAATTCAAAACACCTTACACCTCTGATTCCTTTTGCCAAAGAATATTGGCAAATCTCTTACTTATAGCACCTCTTTTTGCAATCTAATATTGTTTTGTGCTCCTCACTTCCTTCCATTCTTTCTAAGCCTAACTTTTAGCTTTTATTGCAGTATTTGCTGTACCTTCCCACCACTTTTTTCAATCCACGAATGATCTGTGGCTCTCAGTAGGTTGTCTCACAGTAAATTTCAGTTGCCCTCTGTGTTATAAATCTGTTACTTCACCTTCTCTTTGTATCTACCAACTCAATACTTATGGTCTGACCAAGGAATCTTTCAGCTTCCACTATCTTCTTTCTCTAGATTATCTTATGTCTCTCAGTTCATCTAGTTTTTCTGCTGACCTTGCTGAATACGAGTGTGTATATTAAATGGTGTATTTTTCACTGGAGAAGGATTTAGTATTCATAACCTGTTGCGAATCCTGTTTTGTGATGAGTATGAAGTCTATTTGGCCTGTGTGTTCACCTGGTTGGTAGGTGATCAGGGGGCTAACCAGTTCCTTGGATTCAATGCTACAAATGGGTCTTTTATGGAAATGACTATTTAGTTACATGCTTATCTTCGAGTTTTGCTTGGTTTGATGATTGACTCTCATCACAGCAAATGCCTGTCATTGTTGAACTTGATATCTGTAGAGGTGTAGCAGTTTTTCTGATTTATTTTTGTCTTTATTCATGCATGCACACACACTCACACACACACACACAATCTCACACACTCACACATACACACACACACACATTTTCTCTCTCACACACACACACACACTCTCACACACACACTAATACTCTCTTACACACACATACTCTCACACACACTCACCCACACTCACTCACACTCACTCACTCACACACACTCACTCACTCACACACACTCACTCACACACACTCACACACACACACACACACACACACACACACACACACACACACACACAAAAGACCCCTAAAATACTATGTGATATCTTGAAAATTAGAAGAAAATAACAAACTGTTTTTAAAATGTCTATTTCTAACAGGTCAGTTTGAGAAAGCATTTGGATTCCATAATCAGGAACTCGCTATTCGCCAAGAGATGAAAGATCTAAAAGGGGAATGCCGTGCCCATGGTAGTATTGGTACTGTACATATGTGTCTAGAGAACTACACAAATGCTTACAGCTGTTTCGAAGAACAGTTGAAGCATAGTCAAGAACTCCATGACAGTGCTCTAGAGGCACAAGCATATGGAAATCTTGGAATTATAAGGATGAACACAGCACATTTTGATGAAGCCATTGGTCTTTTTGAACAACAGTTATCTATGTTGGAGCAACTTCACGGAAACAAAGTGCTTGTAGAGAAAGGCAAAGCATTTGGTAATCTTAGTGAATGCTACGAGGCATTGGGAGATTTTGAAGAATCGGTAAAATGCCATGATCAGTATTTAGTTGTTTCTCAAGCAACAAATTCTTTAGTTGATCAAGATAAAGCTTATCGAGGACTTGGGAATGCTCATCGGGCTTTAGGTAACTTGCAACAGGCACTGGTCTGTTTTGAGAAAAGATTAGTCGTTACTCACGAGATGAACAACAACCAAGCAAAAGCTTCTGCTTATGGTGAGCTGGGATGTTTACACAGTCTGCTGGGGAACTTTGAGCAAGCAATCTCTTGTTTAGAACATCAGCTGAACATTGCTAGAAATGTCGGAGATAAACTCTGTGAAGGAGAGGCTGCATGTGGTTTAGGCAATGTTTATCAACAAATGGGAGAATATGAAACTGCTCTCAAATATCATGAAAATGATTTACAGATTGCTGATGAACTCAATAATACTGAAGCCCAATGTAAGTAAAAACTTACTTTTGTATATAAATATATATATATGACATAAGGGTTTGTTTCAGGGTACTGTTGAATTGAGGAAGACAGTTGAGGTAAAAAAGGTATAATGTAATGAATTTTTATTGGGGCTTAGGGCATAGGGGCCCAGCCTTGAGTGATTTCTAAACTTAATGCTAACATCATTTGAGTAATGCTAATGAAATATTTTCCACTGTGTACAAATGACATAGCACTCACAATAGCATTGGAGAAAATGGGGTCTGAGATTTTTGAGGCAATCCCAGTAATTAAGGCTCATCATACTATTTATTTTTGTAACTGACCTTGAACTTAGATTTTTACATTTTTATTGATTATCGAAGACCACTGCAACAGGTAACAGTAATTAACATAAAACTGTGCAAAGATAGAGAATAGAGGGATGAGGGAATATGGGTCACTGGACTGAGAAGTTCTGAGAATCCAAGAGCAAATCCTGCAAGCTATGTCAACTATGTCTTAGGCTGTTGTCAGTAGTTACTCCTAAGTTTCTGATATCATTTGACACCATGAGAAGTTCTCCTGAGGGAAGAGAATATGGCTTTTGGAGTACATCTTTTCCAAAGTGGATAAGGTCAAGATTTTCCTTGTTTACCAGGATAATGGTTTTTTTTATTAACAACTGAATCTTTACTCATAGCTCAGATTGAAGTTTTGTCCAGTCACCCATTCTGTTTGTGAAGATTATAGTCATCTGCAAAAGTGTTTATTGTACTTAGCTTGATAACATTTGTGATGTCATTTATATAAAATTATGAAAAGAAGTGGGCCCAACACAGTACCCATGCTTCAGCAGTCTCTGTTGATCACATGTTGGATTCTGTTTATCAGTAAACAATCCACTCCAATACTGGATAAGCTTTTCAACAGAATGCTGTAGCCAGCTATATTGGTTTCCTTTGCTGAAGTCAGAGTATTGACATCTGTATTGGAACAGTCTGAGATACAAATGTTCAGATACATTGTTTGTATCTAGCAATGTTTGCGGTGATTAATTAGAGAGAATGCACGTTGGCACTAGGCAGAGAACCTATCTGGGCTCCCTTGTGAGTTGTGTTTAAGGCAGCGAGCTGACATAAACGTTAGCACGCCAGGTGAAATGCGTAGCCGTATTTCGACTGCCGCTACATTCTGAGTTCAAATTCCTCCAAGGTCGACTTTGCCTTTCATCCTTTCGGGGTCGATTAAATAAGTACAGTTATGCACTGGGGTCGATATAATTGACTTAATCCGTTTGTCTGTCCTTGTTTGTCCTCTCTGTGTTTGGCCCCTTGTAGGTAGTAAAGAAATAGGTATTATTGTTATGAGGTGCCAAAAGTTATGTCGGGAATATGTTGGGGCTTTACTTCACTGATACTGCTTAAGTCATCTTTATTGGGATCAGTAAAACCTTGTGAAGCATCATTTAGCATCATTGTGGGGAACGTTGTGTTCATCAATCAGTAGACTGATAGATGAAATAGTGACCCTAATTCCACGAAAAAGAAAAAAAGGCACTCAGTACATTCTGTAGAGTAATTGGTGTTAGGGAGGACATCTAGCATTGGAAGTCATGCCAAAGTAGACATTAGAGCTTTAATGCCGTCTTCTGGCTCCTCAGATCCTGTTGAACTGTACAACTCATTTCAACATGGAAGATGGACATTAAACAAAGATAGTGTTTTTCAATTAACTCTGAAAATAATCAAGAATTTGGAATAGATTTAGTAAATTATTTTTCTTTTTCATTAGTAATCTGGCATCTAAAATATAGGTTAATGAAAGGTTTTAGTATAAAATTATGACAAAGGGAGCTTGATGTGGCCCTGGAATTTGCCAGATCCTAACAAACCATCCAATCCAGTCAACATCTGGAAAGTGGACATTAAATGATGATGATTCACTTTAAAATATAATGCTTTGTGTCATAGAACTAGTTGTCCTAGTCAGGTTAAATGAGATTTTCTAATTCCGAGATAGGAAGGGTCTTTTATCTAAGAAAATTGAGAGGAAAATTTTTATTAGTATTGTTAATTGGCAAAAATCATTATAGCATTGCATATTATTGTTCTGACCCTTTATATTTTAAGTTCAAATCCTGATGATGTCATCTTCACCTTTCATTTTTCTGAGATCTATAAAATAAAGTGCCAGTCAAATACTAGGGGTCTGTTTAATCATCCAACCTCTCCACAAATTTGTGGTCTTTGTATTTATATTAGAAATTATTATTGTTATTACAGGCAGAGCATATGGAAACTTTGGTTTATCTCATGAATCTCTTGGAAACCATGAAGAAGCTGTACGTTATCAAGAGAAACACTTAAGTATGGCGGCACAACTTCAAGACAAAGTAGCAAAGACTATGGCTTTCAGCAGTCTGGGTAAGTTATTTACTGACCAAACAGTCTAGTAAGATTTGTTTCCTCATAACAAAAGATGTCATTCATAAAATACCAACTTTACTCTCTCGTTGGCTTACTGGCAGTAAACCCATATTTCACAAGTTTCTTCTTGTCCGTAGACCCTTATGACTTATAAGTGACAATACACTTAATGACATCCCACACTTACATAGAGTTGTTATAATAAAGGGTGATGAAGAGCAGAATCAGTAACATGATAGACAAAATGTCTTGTAGTATTTAGTTATGTCTCTTTATGTTCTTAGTTTAACTTCCATCAAGGTTGCCTTTGCTTTCATCTTGCCAAGGGGATTAAAATAAGTATTAGTCAAGTACAAGGGTTGATTTGCCTGTTCCTTTTATATGATTAATGTTCATGTTTGTATATTTAATATTGTGTGTGTGTGTGTATATATATATATATATATATATAGAGAGAGAGAGAGAGAGAGAGAGAGAGAGAGAGAGAGGTTAAATAAAATGAGACAAGGCCGAGGCAGTGTGTATTTTCTAGGACATTGCTAGAACTCTACCATTCCTTTTCCAAAATAACTTCTTATATTGAACCCTGCTATTTCTCTCTATTTAACTCTCTCATATCATCTCTGGTGAAGGGATATTTTTTATATCCCTGAAACAGCTGTAAGACTACCTTTTCTTTATAAAATGTCCTAGAAATTTCACACTGCCTTGGCTTTCTTGTTTCATTTTATTTAACAGATACACACTCACACATGATTCATGTTAGACTCCTCATTCATGCTATTACCAAACCGGGAGTATAACAGTGATCCTTACATCGCCTTACCTGCCTTTTAGATCTTCTGGATACCAAAACCTCTCATATATATATATATATATATATATATATATATAATATATATATATATAAAAGTGAGGTTGTGTGCTGTCTGTCTCCTACGATTTAGATTCCTAACTACTCCCACATTTTGCGGTGCAGTTTAACCAAAACCGGGTATCTTATAGTCGTGATTCATATCTGTTTCTTTATTGCCCACAAGTCGTGATTCATATCGAGCCCTTCTGGGTATTAGTGCGCGTCTACGATGAGTCTACGATTTTAAAAATAATTTACCATCAATTTTTCCCATTTTTAATGCATTTTTGGCATATATAAGGGAAGTAACTCTCTAAAAATTTATTATTAAATCTCAGAATGTAAAAAGCTACAGTAACACACCTCCTTTGTGGTTAGCCATATTGAGATGGCTATTATACTTTACATCTCTAAAAATGCTTATATAGTTATTTCCCTTACAAACCCGAGCAACGCCGGGCGATACTGCTAGTATATATATATATATATATACACATACACACGCACACAAGCCATGCACTATGCTTGTCTCCCCCCCCCACACACATTCCTGAGGCCCAATGCCACTTTATTATCTCTCGCCTGTCCTCCCCCTTGCCAACTGTATCTTTGTTATCTTGTTGCTCCTCTATATACCTGTGCTTTATCATTCACTGCTTTCCCTTTCCCCTCCCCTCTCTCCCTTTGCACTCTTGTGGTTTCCCTTAAGTACTGGGTTTAGTTTAGATTTCTATAATAAATCCTACTTAGGAATGGTATTATAACAGAAACTATATAATTCCTCTGAATTTATGATTAAAATTTAGAAATCACTTCTAGTAATCAAAGCTAAAAATGTTAGATTCTTTTTAAATATCATAACCATCTTTTCTAGACTCTTTTGTTTCTTGTTTAATTTTCAAGGTCGAGTTCATCATGCATTAGGAAACTATATACAGGCAGTTCAATATTTGCAGCAGGGCCTGCAGATTGCAGAGCAGCTGGGAAGACGGGAAGACGAGGCCAAAATTCGATATCGCCTTGGACTGTCATTATGGGGCCAGGGCCAACTGGAAGAGTGTCAGCAGCAACTTTTCCAAGCTGCGGATTTATTTGAAATGATTCGAAGGGAATCGTACAATAGTAGTGACTACAAACTTTCGTTATTTGATTTACAGACAGCATGCTATCAAGCTTTACAGGTGAGTTAGTCAGTTGCTATTTTGGCAAAGAAGTGATTTATATTTTATCAATAAAGAAGAACATAAGGCCACCACCACAAAAAGCTATACATACGTGCATACATACATACACATATGCATACATATGTTTCTGTGCTTATTTTAATGGCCTACCAATATATACAGTACATTTCTCTGCTCTGGTCGAGACTTGGAGCCAACTTGTACAAATACAAAGCAAAAGTCAAACATATAATAATCATCATCATTATCATCATCGGACGTTAAACGATGATGATGATGATTATTATATGTTTGACTTTTGCTTTGTATTTGTACAAGTTGGCTCCAAGTCTCGACCAGAGCAGAGAAATGTACTGTATATATTGGTAGGCCATTAAAACAAGCACACTAGATTGTTCATTTACAGGGTCATGTGATAGAGAAAAATGGGAAGACAGAGAGAAAAAGGAAAAAATAAAAAATAAAGTAAATAAATAAATAAAGGTGGAAAAAAGAAAGAAAATTCACAGCGACAATGCTCTTTTCAATACGTGTGACGTATCAGTTAAGACAATCTTTTGCAATTCATGTATGGATGGTAAGCCAGGGATCATTCTTAAATAATTTTCAATTCCGTTTTTGATCATTCCAAGTGCTCCTACAATTACTGGTATTGTAACTGTCTTGAGATGCCACATCCTTTCAATTTCGATTAACAGATCTTTATATTTTCTGAGCTTATCAAATTCTTTTGCCAAGATATTACGGTCACAGGGTTTGCTCATGTCAATCAATAAACAGACTTTATTGCTTTTGTCTTTCACAACATTATCTGGTTTGTTTGCTTTGATGGTCCTACCTGTATATACTGGGAAGTCCCAAAGAATAGTTACATTTTCTCCTTCAGTTACAGCCTAAGAGCTAATTACTACTACCACTACTACTACTACTACTACTACTACTATTAATATTATTATTATTTGTTAACCAGCGAGTGTTAGTAGCAGTGGACTGTAATGAAGAAGCCTTGGTTGTTGCTGAGAGAGCTTGCACCCGAGCCTTCATAGATTTACTCCTGGAGCGGCAATCTAACTTATTATCAGGATTTGTGAGAAACGAGTTTAACCATGACTTACAACCCATCACCTTGGATCAAATTTTGGGCATCGTCAGCCAACAAAACAACATTGTCCTTTCTTACTCAATTGCTGCAGGATTTCTTTACACTTGGGTTATCACACCAAAGGATGGTAAGTGTGAAAAATGCTTTTACATTTTCCTTTGTAAATTTGCTAAATGTTAAACTCTGTGACTGCTTATCTCCTTTATAATAAATAATTCTCTTTAAATAGCATCACCAAAATTTTATTAACATTCTAAATAACAGCAAGAATGTGGAGCATAAAGGTCAAAATACTCTGGTGTCTCAAAGTCTCCTTACCTTGGTGAACCACAAGGGTAGCGAACATGCATCATCTAAAGAAATGGTTCCTAACCTTTTTCTTATTGTAGCCCCTCCCCGCAAGTAGTTGTTATACCTAGCGCCTACCTAAGTGGTGAGTGAGGTATCACAACTAAACTAACTTAACATGGATGATAATTTATAAATTTTACTCTAAAAAAAAAAAGGGTTGTATAAGCTTTTAACAATGAAATCATAAAAAATTAATGAAGACAGAAGTTGTAAATTTACTTCATACATTGCAAGTCTGTGCCTGATGAGATCCCATTTTATTTTAATAACCATGACTAAGTTTTATCATGTTTAATATAATTACTACTATAGGTAAAATATATATTGCCTCATTGCCCCCCATCTTACTGCCTTTAAGGCCTAATGCCCCTTTTGACATGCCAAGTGTCCCCTTGGGGGTGGCACCACCCATGTTGAGAACCTCTGATCTAAAGGGAAAAAGTATTTTCCATTGATGGAAAACAAGAGCAATCAGATATTCACATTCAAATCGGCCAGAATGTATTAGGAATGAATAAGTACATTATTGTTTGGATTCTCTCTGTTCTGCATGCAACCCATGAATGATTAGTTATCCTTAATTAATGGGAAAACGCATGAATTTTGTTGTTTTCAAATAAAAGTCGTTGAAGATTTTTTTATTGGAATGAATTATGAGAATTTAATTCTTATTTTGTTTTTAATCTGATGTAAAAGAATTACTGAATGTTAACATGTGGCATATCATTTTTTTTCCCTCTCTAAGCCTTGCATCACATCCATTTTATAAAATTTCTGTTAGACTGAAATTTATTCTTAAATGTTTCATTGCCTTGTTATTATCTAAATTGTAATTTTATAGACTATTCACTTCTTTTTAAAAATACATTTTGTGTGTGAATGTATAAATACACAAGCATGTGTGTTTATACACATAAAACCTAGAGAGTATATTATGAAATTATATATGGCCACATTATGTTTTGGTCATTTCATTATAAGATCTCTTAATCTGCGTATGTACAGTCACTGATTGGTTTTATTTTTTAATCCAATCTGATACCAGGTACATTTGATGAGAAGTGGAGATCAAGCTGATCAAAACTGTGTGGAGATAAATATTTCAAATATATTCTCTGGAGATCGTGTGGAAATCATAATATTCATAATGAAGTTTATTCTTTATTATTTTAGGCATTATAAAATTTCATCAGTGCAATATGGCTGAAATAGAATCAAGCAGTTCCGATACCATCGACACTCAGAGCTTGGCTGGTTCAACAGTTTCGTTACTTGATCAATATGTTGGGGACGTACGAGAATCTATAGGAGTTGAAGGTCATGACCCAAGTGCAGGACAGACAAAGTATGTTAACCTTTTCAATACAGCATTCTGTCTTAATTTTGAAAATAATGAAGAATGAAATTTTGTTATTATTAAGCTGATGCTTAGGACTTAGACTAACATGAAATATTGATGGAAAGTTTTAATTTAGATTACTTTAAAGCAAGTTTGTATCAGACAACCCTCAGGTGGATTGGTATCAAATAGATAAAAGAAACTACTAATAAATTTTTGCTTTCATCATCATCATGTCTGCTTTCCATGCTGGCATGGGTTGGACGGTTTGACTGAAGACCGGCAAGCCAGAAGGCTGCACCAGGCTCCAATCTGATCTGGCAAGGTTTCTACAGCTGGATGCTTTTCACATTCCACCGGAACAACAGCAAAATGGATTTCAAAGAAATAATTATGTTAATTATCAATTTAAAAAGTTTACATTTTGCTAGAACTAGCTTTGCATCCTTTTAAAAATTGGAGAACCCTGAACAATGCCACTAAGGCTGTTTCTACAATAAAATCCAAGTTACTTTTAAATGCCTTTATTTTCTGTCTTATAAATTACTTTTGAATATATGTTTCAAAATCACTATTAAATTACATCTTTGGTGATTAACTTTTTGAATCCTTTATTCTATTTAATATTGTGTTGAAATTATATCAATCATTGATACGATGTAGTGAGAAAAAGTGTAAAATCCCTAAAATAAATTGATAACATATGATAAAGAGGTCAGATCCTGTACACTATAGATCTCTATTGCAATTAGACCTGGACACAATGCAGCAGTGGATCATGGACTGGCAACTCAAGCTGGCTGTGGACAAATGTACCACCATGCATTTTGGGAGGAAAAACCCAGTGTCTGCTTACTCCCTCCACAACACTATTCTCAAAAAGTCTTCGTGTGAACGTGACCTGGGTGTTATTGTCAACAGCGATTTGCGTTGGACAAAACACATCGCTAAAATTGCCAAGAAGGCTGAAGGTGTCTTAGCATCACTCAGCAAGTCCTTTGTGAGCCACTCTCTGGCTATCTATCTGCAGCTTTATATAGCTATGGTAAGACCTCACCTGGAATTTGCATCACCAGTCTGGAACCCCTATCTTGCCCAGGATATTAATCATCTGGAAGCCGTTCAGCGACATGCAACCAAGAGAATACCCTCCATCAGGCATTTGCCATATTCTGAATGCCTTACTTCTCTGGGCATGGATACATTGAAACTCTGATGTCTGGCAGCTAATTTGGCAGACACCCATAAAATTATTAACCATCTTACTAACAATAACTCTGAGCACCTTTTCAAACTCCACCTTTCTAACACCCATGGACATGTTTACAAAGTCAGAAAACAGCACAGCTCCCATGACTTTCAGAAACATTTTTTCACGCTGAGAGTTGCTGAAGCATGGAACAAACTGCCAGCATCAGTTGTTAGTTGTCGGAGCAGTGCATCCTTCAAAACTTCCATGCTTCCCAAGATTCGCTAACACTACACCTGATTTTCTCCTCTCCATACACACGCAAGCATGTATCTGACTCGTACACTGTTCGCTTTCCAGACATTTGTACATTACTGCATATGCTTTATATGCATTTTTGACAAGTGTGGTGCACCTGGGCACTGTATACAATAATTTCATTATATATATATATATAAACATTAGTTTGATTATGGAATCTCTGCAATTATAAATTATAGAGTGTTGAATTATTTGGTATGTTCATAAATTTATGACTAAAGAAGCTGAACCGTTATTTCAATAATTATTGGGTGTGCACAACAGGTGAATCAGCTCTTCAAATAGACTAAGTGTGCATCAAATGCTCCAAATATAATTATGAAGAAACGGTTATTAATAACTTAATTAAACAGTGATTTCAGACTGTAGTAAGTTTCAACCAATATATCATGATCATCATTTCAAACATCTTTCCATGCTGGCATGGCTTGAACAGCTCATCACAATTGGAGTCACATCATACTCAGGAGTGATGTTCATCTTGAGGCATCAGATGATCACATTGCACTCATGAGTTTAATTTTTGACTTGATTTTTATAGGTGGACACCCTTCCTAATGCCAATCATTTTACATGATGCATTGGTGCTTTTTTTTCTTTTCTTTTTTTTTGCATCATCTCTAGGGAAATGTCACATCCTTAATGACACTGAAGAATCCTTCAGAGGTTTTCCTCCAAACCTTACAATTTACAGTGTTTACTGGGTGAATATTTTGTGGCACCAGTAATGCAGAGGTAGCCATGTCCATGACACAACTAAAGGGACCTCATGACCTTACTTCTGCTTGCTCATCAACAGAGTGAAATGCATGAAAAACAGTTAGATGAGACCTGAATGTGAGAGGTAGATCTTAAGGGGAACAATATTTTAGTTGTTTCAAGAAATACATTACAAAAAAAAAACCAACAACACCTAATCTAAGAAGAAAATAAATAGTTTGAATAATACAAGATTTTGATGAATAGTGAGAATTTATTTTAATGCTCTTTGGAAATATTAATGTGAAAGAATATTATGAGTAAGTACAATGAGAAGGGCTTGAAAAGAATTGAAGTAATTACATTAAATGTAAATTTCCCAAATTTATGTCCATATTGTATTAAAATTGCTACCATGTTTACTTTTTAACGCTGTTCATTTTTTAACTTTGATAGACTTTCAAGATCATGTTCCCGCTCCACTATTCATAGTGGAATGGGGGGCAGTAGCAGCTTCGGCAGTCTTGACAATCAGGACTCTGAGGAATCCTGGCAGCAACAGTTAGAAGAGATTGGTGATAAATTGAATGCAGAAAATGACAGGACGGGGTTTTTACGAATGGTGAACCGGAATCATATTCTGAACAGCAGCAACTATAGTCTGTCTAGTTTATTTAGTCTGTCAGCAGGTCTGAATGGCATCAATCCAACCATCATGAACATAAGAAATAGCATGAAGAACAGACAGAAAGACAAGTCACCAATTACTGCTCTTTATGATTTGCTATTTGCTCCAATTGAAGATTCTTTAAAAACTGCCATGGATGGAGTGGACAACAAAAATCTGGTTAGTTCATCGACAACTATTTTTCCTTTTTTGATTATAATTTGGAATCATCATCATCATCATCGTTTAATGTCCGCTTTCCATGATTGGATGATTGACTGGGAGCTGGCGAACCAGATGGCTGCACCAGGCTTCAATCTTGATCTGGCAGAGTTTCTACAGCTGGATGCTCTTCCTAACACCAACCACTCTGAGAGTGTAGTGGGTGCTTTTACATGTCACTAGCATGGGGCCAGTCAGGTGGTACTGACAATGACCTCACTCGAATCTTTTACACATGCCACCGGCACAGGTGCCAGTAAGGCCATGCTGGTAACAATCCCGCTTGAATGGTGCCTCCTACATGCCACCGGCACGGAGGCCAGATAGCCGCTCTGGCAATGATCACGCTCGGATGATGCTCTTAATATCCTACTAGCACGGGGCTCGAGTGCCAGTAAGGCAACGCTGGTAACGATCATGCTCGAATGGTGCCTTTTAAGTGCCACTGGCACGGAAGCCGGTTAGCTGCTCTGTCAATGATCACACTTATTGACAGAGCCACCTTCATCTTCTTTTCAAAGTGCATTTACTTGAATTTTACTCCCCTCTACTCATCTCTTTCCCTCTCTCTCTCACCCCTACCCTATCGCCATCCCCTTTTAGTGCACCTGAGCACTGTATACAATAAGCTCGTTTTTATATATTATATTGCTAACTAAGTGATTATGTACATATGTTCCATTCTTAATATCACTAATATTTGTTTTCTCTTAACTTTCATTGTCAAGGTATTGGTTCTTCAAGGCGATCTATATTTAGTTCCATTTGCAATGCTGAGACGCAGTGAAAACAATTACCATCTATTTGAGAGATTCAACTTAATTATCATGCCATCAATAACAGCTCTACAGCGATCCAGCCATCAGTCTGCCAATGGACGGCCTACTATTGATTCCTCTGGTGCCATTGTTATTGGGAATCCGAAATTGACACCAGCTATCCAGCAACAGTGGCAACTTAAAGACATTCCTGGATCAGAGTATGAAGCCAGGATAGTGGCTGAACTGCTGACAGCAAAACCTCTTATTGGACTAGAAGCAACAAAATCAGCCACTTTACAACAAATAGAGCATGTTGAGGTGATTCACATTTCGGCACACATTTCTTGGAAGCTGTCTGCTATTATTCTATCTCCAGGGGAACTTTCATCATCTTCATCATCGACATCACAATTTAACTCTGCTTATGAACTCGATGACAGTGGCAACAATGTGGCCGCTTTAGATTCACCATCTTTATCTGAATATCTCCTAACTGCTGCAGACATCTTGAACTTGAAATTACATGCCAAATTAGTTGTTTTAAACTCTGGACATACACATGACCGTGCAGGGAGAATCAATTCTGATGGTGTTGTCGGTTTGACAAGAGCACTGTTATCTGTTGGGGCTGAATGTGTGTTGTATTCACTATGGCAAGTCCCTGATCAAGCTTCCAAACTATTAATGAAAACAATGTACTTGATGTTGCAAGAAGGCCGTACAGTGACCCAGGCACTACATATGGCAATTAAAGCTGTGCAAGCTGTTAAACAGTTCAGTCACCCAAGTAATTGGGGAGGCTGGGTTCTAGTTGGTAAAGATGTCACGCTCAGCAGTAAAATGGCTCTCATGGGACATGCAATCTGTGAACTTCTTCAGTCTCCCAGTCAGTGCCGTGACTCAATGCGAGTTCTTTTACATCTAGTAAGTAATCCATTCTGAAGTTTCAACGTTTTTAGTAATAACTTTAATTTTCTTGGGAAATTTGAAAATTCTAGCATTGAGAAAAGCATTTTATATTTGAATCAGACTTAATAAATAAGTAAAAACTAATTTTTTTAAGCTTTTCATTATGAACATATTTTTACAAATTTTTTAATCTTTTCACCTTTGACTTCTAACTTTTCCGTGTCAGCCTGAATTAGGCTGTCCTGGTTATATCTGTTGTTTGCTTAAATTATTAGAGAAAGTGTTTTACTTCTAATTAATATTTCTACTACCAATTACTCACTCATAAAATCTAATTAGTATTCATTTCTTGATCAATAGAAAAGTCTGTGTTGGCATACAGCTTAGGACAGGATATAGGCTAATAATTTACCTTTCCACTACTTAAATATATAATGTATTTTAAAAGTTAATAATAAGTAACTTATGTATTTTTTGTAAATGTGGAGCAAAAAAAAAAAGAAAATTAAAATGAATTAATTTTCCAACAGATTGAAAAGTCACTCCAAAGAATTCATCAAGGTGCTAAGAATCCAATGTACACCATGTATCAAAGTATTGAAAACAAAGTTGGTCAAATCAATGGCTGGAAGGATTTATTACATTCTGTTGGATTTCGCTTTGAATCAGCCGCTAATGGACTGCCAGTAGCTGTGTTTTTCCCTCAGACTGATCCCGGTGATAGATTAACGCGAGCTAGTGCAAGTCTTCAAGCCCTGTTGGGTAAGTTGTCTTTAATATAGTTCTGTACAGGAGTGTGTATTGCTTCTACATAATAATACCGAAACATAACAATCAACAAACAAGAAATGTGTTGTGAAAGAAATGGAAAAGGTGTAAAATAACTGCCTATTAACTGATATGTATTGCATTTGTCATGGATTAATAAATAGGCAGTGATTCAATGGCCTTTACCAATAATCTATATAATTTGACATTTATTGATGAGGTATTTGGGCAAATTTATGAAGGCTATACTTTGCCTTTTATTTAATTTTACTTCATGTATTTTATATGACACCATTGGTGTGTGTGTGTGTGTGTGTGTGTGTGTGTGCCAAAAAATGTGTGCAGTCGCATATATTTGAATATAGAAATGGGAGGGAAGTATGGCCCTCGTGCCTGTGGCATGTAAAAAGCACCCACTACACTCTCGTAGTGGTTGGCGTTAGGAAGGGCATCCAGCTGTAGAAACTGCCAGATCAGATTGGAGCCTGGTGCAGCCATCTGGTTCGCCAGACCTCAGTCAAATCGTCCAACCCATGCTAGCATGGAAAGCGGACGTTAAACGATGATGATGATGTTCATTCTTTTGAAAATATTGCTACTGAAAAATATCCAGAGTATGAAAGAGAATCTATACATGTGTGTGTGTGGGGGGGGTAATTCTCCTTTTACTCGTGCAGTTGTACCCTCTGTTGAGGTATCATCAATGTCTAGGAGATGGTGTCTTGATCTTGCCATTCAGTTGTATGTCTTCAGCATCATGAGAGCTCATGACAATGAGGCACTTCATCTGAGAAAGAAAAAATGGAAAAATACTGTGAACATAGTCCTAGTCCAACCGCCTTTTTACACTTTCTTTCACTCTCCTCTTAAGATGTAGTGCCTTCTTGCCATGGGCCTTCCTCATCACAAAGACATACAACTGCATAGCAAGGCCGAGACTCAACCTCCTAGACATCAATGATACTCCAACAGAAGATGCAACCACATGGGGGTGTGCTTTTGTGTTTATGTAAGTGGAAATTGTAGTTAAGATACCCACGCCAGTGACATGTTAAAAGCACCATCCAAATGTGGCAGTTGCCAGCGCCACCGACTGGCATCCGTGTTGGTGACACGTAAAAGCATCAACTGATCGTGGCTGTTTGCCAGCCTCATCTGGCCCCTGTGCGGGTGGCACGTAAAATGCACCCACTACACTCACATAGTGATTGGCGTTAGGAAGGGTATCCAGCTGTAGAAACACTGCCAGATCAGACTGGAGCCTGGTGCAGCCTCCTGGCTTTCCAGACCCCGGTCGAACTGTCCAACCCATGCTAGCATGGAAAACGGACGTTAAACGATAATGATGATGATGATGATGATGTACTGTACATTCTCTTAGTCATAGGCATTGAGTCCAAAAATACCTTTCAGTTCTCAGAATTACTCACTTTGTGTTGTATTAGTTCTCCAAGTTCAACAATTACTAATTCTAGCTTTCCATGACGCTATAATTACCAAAGTAGCTTTTCTTAGAATTATCAAGAACCTAAACACTATCCACTTTGATTTAGAAATAACCGATAAATGATAATCTTGAGGATGCCTAGTATATTGCCTGTTCAAATTAACTAACTGGTAAAATAATTTCACAAGATCTATAATTTTCTATTTTTATATAATTTGTAGTAACTCAACGAAAATATGTTATTTTTATTTCTAGGTCTACCATCAAATTCCATCACAGCACTGTCTGAATTTTTAGTCAATTATGAAGCTGGAGAAGCTATAATAACAACAGTACGTACAATTAGTCTCGTATATTGTCCAAAATCTAATTAACAGTAGGAGAGTTCTGAAAAGTAAATTTGCTGGAATATAAATTGGCTGGAGAAAGTGAAGAGAGCTGTTACGTTTGTGGGTAATAAAGAGTCTCTCTTGCAGGGTGAATGGTAGATTGTATGATACTTGTGTACAAACAGCAATGTTATAGGGTAGTGAAAAGTGTGCCGTGGATGTGGAGGACATTGCAAAGATTAGAAAGAAATGAAGCTAGCATGCTTGGCTGGATGTGCAATGTCAGTTTTGCATGCCTGACAAAGTGCAAATGTGTTGAGAGAAAAGTTATGCACAAGAGGAATCAGACGTAGTGTGCAAAACTGTGCTGGTATGGTTATGTGATGTGTATGGACGAGGACAGCTGCATAAAAAAAGTGCCAATTGCTAAATGTGGATGAAATTTTTGAAAGAGTGAGACTTAGGAAAGCATGGAACAAAGTAGAGAAGGCTTTTCCTCAGGTTGTTGAGCTTCTTGAAAGAGATGATAAAGGACTGTGATGATTGGTGATTTGCTATACTCAAGAAAACTCATCTCTCTTAGCAAAACGAAGGTCCTGTTTGCATGTTACTTATGTCTATATGACTGCACCCAATGTGTTCCTGTCGAGCCTTCCCACATCACATTTTCCTAACACCCATCTCTCCATCACTCCTGTGCAGTTCTAGTCTCATATAATTACAACAGCTATTTCATTTGTGCTTCCAATTATCTCCTGTTCTTGGAACTACTTTTCCTCACCTATCCACATTCTCTGTATCATTCCTTTCCACTTTATTTTCCATGAAATCTCCTTTCCCTTGAGTTATATCTTATGACTGCCATTACCACATCCCTTACACCCTCACATATCTGTTGTCATTCTAAACATCCTCTCATATCTGTCATTGACACCCTACTCCCACACTTTTGGTTGTCACTCTCTATATCCATCCCTATGTACCTCTGACCTCCATCTCTGTCACTGTGCATCTTTCTCTCTCCATCCCCTTTTCACTTCATCTCCACATTTTTTTCATCTATCTAAGGTTTTAATGTACTGCTGCTCTCCACCCCCATCTTGTTGTATTATCACATATCACCTTCTCCACCCTAATCTGCTCTTATTTCCTTTTCCCCACCAAACTGATATTCACCATCCTCCATTCTGCTACTCTTGTTCACCACTCACTGCATTTTAACTCTCTGTCACTCTTCTTTCACACTCTCATGAACTTCCCCACCTTTCTCAATCCTCTCTCCCTATTCCTCTCTTATGATCACCTCTAGGGCATACCCTGACGCCTCAACAACACCATTTGTAACTTGCTTTCCGAATGGAGTAGCCATGTGTCTCCTCAACAGCAAGGCTCCTGTACCTCTATCCAGCCTGGCATAAAACCACCTCCCCCTATACTGCTCCCCCATTCAGTTGAGGAACTTTGTCTTACAAGTTACTTGGAGACCTCACTGGTACCAGTGGTATGGGGAAAACAAAGCACCCAACACACTCTGTAAAGTGGTTGACATTATGGAAGAGCATTAAGCTATAGAAACCACACCAGAACAGACATTAGAGAATGATACACTTCTATGGTTCTTTAGATTCCGTTGAATTGTCCAACTTGTGCCAGTATGGAGATGGACATTGAATGATGATGATGCCGATGAGGATGATATTATTTGTCATTGTTTAACTCCAATTTGTTTCATTTCAGCTGCACGATATCCTCATTCGAGTTACAGCCAAAGAAAATATCATCGAAGTTCCAATCAATGTGAAGTTGTGGCAGATTCCTGGCTGTCATGAATTTCTTGCATCTCTTGGTAACTTGGGTTTATTATTATCATTATTTGGCAGAATCATTAACATCCTGAGCAGAATGTTTAGTAGCAATTATTTTGGCCTTTATGTTCTGAGTTCAAATTCTACTCTGTTTGACTTTGCTTTTCATCCTTTTGAGGTCAATGAAATAAGCACCAGTTGAGCATAAGGGTCGGCATAATTGATTAGCCCCCTCCCTCAAAATATCTATCCTTGTACATTTTGCAGAAAGGATTATTATTATTATTATTGAGTGAGAGAGCAGTGCATGCCATCAAAGTGACACTGGGGTAAAATATACGAAGCCCAGTATACCCGTCTGATAAGGGTACACCAGGCACATGCATCATGCACATGCACAACCATATGTGCGCAACTTGGTGATCTCATATCAAGATAAACAGTGCATGACCTTGCAGGTGGGGCCCAGTTAGAATTTTCTTCTGGTAGAGTAACCCATCCCACTCAAAAGGTCCCTGAATAAGGATTGTTTAAGGATGTTGAACAAACCACCCATGTTTCCAAAGAATTCCTTTCAACACATGGCTATGATGCTCCCCCACTACTTCTGCTTGTGATCAGAGATGCACATATCGTCAGCCACTAAGGGACATGGTCAACTGGTTAAGGTCAAACAACTGACAAGCAAATCTGTATTGAGCAGAATATTTACTCTAGCCCATCTTTTATACCAAGACAAAACAATGTACATGATAGCACTTCCAATCAGTTAAGATCAGAAACCATGCCTGGTATTGCATCAGGGCATTTATTATTATTATTATTATTTGAGCTGGCAGAGTTGATAGCATGTTGGACTAAATTCTTAGTGGCATCCCTTTGGCTCTTTATGAGTTTAAATTCCACCAAGGTTGACTTTGCCTTTCGTTCTTTCAGGGCCGATAAAATAAGTACCAGTTGAACACTGGGAGTTGATGTAATTGACTCATCTCCTCCCCCAAAATTGCAGCCCTTGTGGCAAAATTTGAAACCATTATTATTATTATTAATATTATGTGAGCTGGTAGAGTTGTTAGTATGTCAGACTAAATGCTTAGTGACATCCCTTTATGTTATGAGTTCAAATTCTGCCGAGGTTGATTTTGCCTTTCATCCTTTTGGAATTGATAAAGTAAGTACCAGTTGAACACTGTGGTCAATATAATTGACCCTTGACATTGCTGGCTTTGTGCCAAAAGTTGGAATAATTATAATAAATAATAATTATTATTTGCTTACTTATGAAGCAGTTAACCTGTTTAAATATATGTAAATGTATAAAAAGTTTTTGTTTGTTTGTATGATCAAAACTCATTAAGTTGCTTTCCCTGTTCTTCTATATAAGGGAAGATGTTAAGTGCAGAAACCATGTTGTAAAGATTTTCAATATAACCGACATTGTTTTTGTTTTCTTCTACTTTTTACACAAGTAGTTTGTTGGCCTTGCTTTAATTATTGAATCACATAAACTCACTATAACAATATCTTTAGCTATCAAAATTAAATCACAGTATTGTAACTTATTTCACATGTAGGGTTTGATCTGATTGATGTCGGCCGTGATGATGTTACACTTCGCCTGGGGAAACAAGCTACTAAACGCCATCTCCAGTTTGCATTACAATCTCTTGTTGCAGTTTTTGGTGAGTACTTAATATATATGTGCATACATAGATACACAGGGGTTGGACAAAATAATAGAAACACCTAGCATCATAGCATCATAATTTTGAAATATCTATAAAACCTTCAAAAGCTTGTTTATTTTTATGTTTTTTGATTTATTATTAGTGCTTCCATTATTTTGTCCACCCCCTGTATATATATATATATATATATATATATATATATATATATATATATATATATACACACACACACACACACACACATAAATGTCAGTATAACATTTATCACAAAAAGATGCCCACTCTAAAGAATAGAGCAGTAGGTATTATAAGAAAGTTAAATTCTGGTCGTGATGAGCTGTCCACAAGGCTGTATCTTTCATGACTAGAATTTAGCTTTTTGTTTTCATATATATATATGTGTGTGTGTGCATACGTGCATCCTTGTGTCTGTGTTTGTCCTTGACCATCACCACTTGACAACAAGTGTTGGTGTATTTATGTCTCTATAATTTAGCAGTTCAGCAAAAGACCCTGGTTGAAATAAATACCAGGCTGAAAAATAAACACTGGGGTTGATTCATTCTACAATAAGTTCTCCAATGTGGTGCTCCAGCATGGCAACAGTCAAATGACTGAAATAACTAAAAGATAAAAGCTAAGTGTTTTGAAGTACAGTTAGGTGTCTGTTGAGATTTTGTCTTAACCCTTTGAAGCTGCAAGTGGACCTTAACAGGCACAATTCTGTTTGACTCTACCCCTGGACTACACAGAAGTGGACCGGCACATAATTTTGTGTTTGTGGCTTTCTAATTGGTTGGAAAACATGGGGCGAGGTGGTGAAGCATGATCTTTTATAATGTTGGGTCTCACCTTTGGTAATTTGCTGTGCTTGAGGAGACCTTTGAAGTCAAATGAAATCGTAGTTGTGGCCAATGCTGGTGACACATAATGGGCACCTGTGCCGGGGACCCATAATGGGCACCCATGCCAGTGACACGTAACGGGCATCCATGCTGGTGACATGTAATGGGCACTCGTGCTGGTGACACGTAACAGGCACCTACTACATTCTTAGAGTGGTTGGCATTAGGAAGGACATCCAACCATAGAAACCAAGCCAAATCAAACTGGAATCTGGTACAGCTCTCTGGCTTACCAGTTCCAGTCAAATGGTCTAATCTTTTCCAGCATAGAAAGCAAAAGCTAAGTGATGATGATGAAGCACAAAACCCATGTGACCATCTGATTTTGCATTTTCCAGGAGTATAGTCAAATGAAATCACACCCACTAAACTGTACGGATGGGTTTAAAGTGTTAATGCATCTCTTGTTACAAGTCGTGTAAGTGAACCCTAAACAATGGATGTCCTGTATTGATATCTGTGAAAGTATCTGCGTGTCAATATCTCAGGCTGTCATTAAATCTATGAAAGATCCACCAAATTTAGTTTGGAAATGGCAACAAGCTTCTTTAAATAATAAATGGCCTAAAGTATCCATATAAACCACAATCCATATATACACTCATTTCTACACCATGATCTATATATACTCACTTTTTTTACATCTGTGATCCATATATATATATAAAACATAAATATTTATATATATGCATATATACATACGTATATGTACATATTTACATCTATGCATATATATAAATATATATATATATATATACTACAAAATTAGAAAATGGAGAAACATACTTAAATCAATAAAACATCCTTATGTATTAGTCTTGTTGGGTACCTATCTAGCAGTATATTGGATATATGTTATCCCATGGTGGGTTGAATTTTTCAACCCCTATCTCATTTTATAACCTATATATATCATCATCATCATCATCATCATTTAGCGTCCGTTTTCCATGCTAGCATGGGTTGGACGGTTCTACTGGGGTCTGTGAAGCCAGAAGGCTTCATCAGGTCCAGTCAAATCTGGCAGTGTTTCTACGGCTGGATGCCTTTCCTAACGCCAACCACTCCGTGAGTGTAGTGGGTGCTTTTTACGTGCCACCCGCACTGGTGCCAGACAGAGCTGGCAAACGGCCACGAACGGATGGTGCTTTTTATGTGCCACCATATATATATATATATATATATATATATAAAACTCAACTTGTGTGTCTGTGTGTGTATCTGTGTGTTTAACTTCCCGGCACGTCTCCTCCTAGCCAACAAATCGTAGAACCACCAAAAATGGGTCACTTAAAGTTTAGGCGAATGAAATTCATCTCGCAAGTGCAAAAATCGATAATGTGTTTGTTTAGGCCTTATCCCATGCATTGAATAGTGAACTTTACTCAGTCAGCTGTTTGACGTGAACTGTGTTCACCATGCGTGCAAGAATGCGTAAATTGCATGAAAAATAAAAAAATCAAGATATAAAAACGAATCGCCATAAACATTGTAGAAATTCGGCAAAGAAATGAATTTTCAGGATGTAGCCTGGAGGGTTTTTCGTATTAATCGTTTGGACTTTGTGAACACATACCAGTTGTTTTCATAACATTTTTAACGCTTTGAATTAAATGTGACCATTTTGCATTGAGTCTGCAGTTTGAATCACTTTAACCAAATTTTAGCAGGCCGAATTTTTGATCATCATGATACATCACCAGTAACTCCCTGAAACTCTCCCCTGAAATCCCCGTTGAGAAATCTATATATATATAAAACTCAACTTGTGTGTCTGTGTGTGTATCTGTGTGTTTAACTTTTGGATCTACCAAGTTTCATTATTAAGGATGGAAAGTAGTGTGTAGCAAATCTATATAAATAAAGCTGAAGTTGTCTGTGTGTGGCAGGTTTGGTAGCCTTCAACTAACACTATCTCCTTCGAGACCCTGCAGTGCAAGTTGACCAAAATTGAGAGTATGATAGAAGAAGGCTTGCTCTTCATTCTGTAGAAGATAAAATTCAAATCGGACCATGTTAAGACCAAAAATTATTTACATCAAAAAGGTGCTTTTTTCCTATGAAAATCCCTTTTTTTTACGATTTTTGACTGCTGTGTCACCATTTTTCGGTGTATTTCAACTGGAAAAATGTTCACTTGAAGAGAATAACAAGTTGCATAATGCAAAATTTTTACTTTTCAAAAATTCCAATTCTAAAGGGTCAAAACAAACCCAAGCAACACCGGGCGATACTGCTAGTATATATATATATATATAAAGCATAAATATATATATATATATGCATATATGCATACGTATATGTACATATTTACATCTATACATATATATATATATATATATATTGCATATGTGGGCACAGGACGTCATGGAACGTGTACAACAAAAAAGTATGAAGCACGTGTACATGGAACATGAACTATTCTTTCGAACAACGAAAGACACAAATGGAAAACAAAACACACAACATAAAGAACGGCCCTTCATCAGTTGTTGGCTGTTTTTCTAGTCTTGTATTTCGAGCATTTAACAACAATATATGCTTTTGATAAAACAGTTCCTCCTGCAAAGCAAATTAAATAAAGGGATTTTACTGAGGGTCAAAGTAGGTAACACACACCTCTCCACATCAGTGATCCTTGTATATACACCCCTTTTCTACATCACTAATTTCATATATATGCACACACCTTTCTACATCACTGATTCATATACAATTGTTTGTTTGTAGATACACAGGAAGCCCCTAAGAGCCTTGCTCTGGATAGTTCCAGTTCTCTGGAAAGTCTTTCCTCATCTCACAGTTCTAACACCACAACAACATCAGCTTCAATATTATCCAATTTTGCTGGGACACCTCCATTATCACCACGGATGAAAAAGAAGTCTCTATTTAACCCAGCTGAGATGGAGAAGAAGCGAAACCTCAACCGCTGTCATCTGATGCAACAGGTAAACCTTAATTATCATCAGTTCAATGCAACAGGTAAATAAGCTTTCATCTAAAGCAAGAGGTAAATTTTAATTGCTATCATCTAATATGACAAGCAAACGAGATTTCACATTTTGAGATTAGTCTTCAACACTTCATCTCTTTTGTCTTCCACACATTCCATTCAATTGCTTGACACTTCTTCATACGGTTGTCATCTTGTAACATTTAGTTTCTCTTTCAGTTTATTTGTACTTCAAATGTTCATGTACACTAACATTAGACAGCCAGTGTAATGTTAGTTTTTGCAAATTCTCTGCATTCAAGGCCCATTTCTGGTTGTTCTTTGTGCTTATAGCCGCTGTGGCACCATCCACATTTGAAGTGTATGCTCTCTGTCAGCCTACCTGTGATCCTAATACACCACTTGTACATCCAGTGTTTATACTTGGCACACAGTATGCAATTACTATCTCCTCCTTTTCTCTACACTGAGCAGGGCCATTCCCCTGCTGGTTGCTGGTTCCTATCTTCTTTCTCATTCATTAAATCTTCACTCTTTTTAATTGATACCATCTAATACAGCAGGTAAATATACCTTAATGAATAATCAAGTACAATATGTAACTGAACTTTATCATCGAATAGAATAGATAACCAAGCATCGTCATGATGCAGATTATATTTCATTACTGGAGTAAATCTAAAGTTGGTACATCCAATGTTTCTCTTTTCATTTTTAATTTATTATAAGTAATATTAATTACCCACTAGACTAGATTATATCTAATTACCAATTCATAACTTGAGATTTTGCTCATCTTGACCAAGCAATCTGTGACTGACTTCAGTGGTTTATAACCTTTCATGATATATTTCCTTGCTCCAGAAATCAAACCCCTGGATGTGTGATTGGAGGAGTTACACCTTCATCATCAGCATTGGTTTCAAATTTTGGCTGAAGGCCAGCAATTTCAGAGAAGGAGCTAAGTCGATTACATCGACCCCAGTACTCAACTGGTATTTATTTCATCAACCATGGAGGGATGAAAGGCAAAGTCAACCTCAGTGGAAGTTGAACTCAGAATGTAAAGATGGATGCAATGCTGCTAAGCATTTTGCCCAGCATGCTAACAGTTCTGCCAGCTCACCACTTTAATAATAATAATAATAATGAATAACATTAATACTTTTACCCACTTGCCCATTATCCTGCTTAATCTCAGCATCTATAACATCCTGTTGGTGTTGGTATAATGTACAACCTTTTTGTGTAGTCTTTTATTTTATAAAAGACTATCAAGTTTGTTCTAATTAGGGAAAAAAGAAAAAAAACAAAAAAAATTATGTAATGGTCAGACAAAGAAAACAGGTTAAAAGACACACATTTTGGAAAAGGCATCTCAGCAGGATTTGAAATCAAATAGTGACTGATTGCCACAAGATATTTTGTCCAATGGTCTTCTGATTCCATGATAAATCACAAAAGTTAAAACCTTTCACATTTATTGTGCTTACCCCCACCACAAACACACACACACACACACATAATCTATCAGGTCATCCCATAAGTTCTGTCAAATTTTACCTTTTTTAAAATTGAATGAAATTTAATATTTACAATGTCTAATGGAATTAAAAATGATTTCTATGCATTTGTGTACATTTAAACTAATTAAATATTATTTTATAGAATAATAGAATTAAAATTTCTTTGATTAAAACCCTTTCTAACATGGAAGTATTCAAAGAGCATTTGAGGCACATAATACTTTATGAGTACAAAAAAAGGAAACTCTGCAGCCGAAGTAACTCGAAACATACACTCAGTTTATGGGAAAGAATGCGTGAATGAAAGAACTTGCAGGCAAAATTCAGAAGTGGAGATTTCAGCCTTGAAGATGAAGATCAAACAGGACGTCCAATTGAGTTTGATGATAAACTCCTTGAGGCATTACTTGAAGAAAATCCTGCATTATCAGTTGAAGAATTGGCAATAAAGCTTAGTTCAAACCATACAACTGTTCATCATCATCTTCAACAACTTGGAAAGGTTCCTAAACTTGGAAAATGGGTGCCTCATGAATTGCCTGAAAGCAACTGCAAATCCCAGGTTGACATCTGCTCTTCTCTCCATTCTGGCAAACTCATTTTACCGTTTTTGGATAGACTTGTGACTGGTAACAAAAAATGGATCTTCTATCGAAATGTTAAACATCGTAACAGTGGCTTGGTAAAAGGGAAAAAGCTCAACCACAACCAAGAAGGGAACTTCATGGAAAAAAGGTTCTTCTCTCTATCTGGTGGGATTGCAAAGGGGTGATTCACTTTGAATTGTTACAACCTAATGCAACAATCAATGCTCAAGGCTACTGTCAGCAATTAGAGCATTTGACCCAAGCTTTGAAGAAAAAAATGACCTGCTTTAGTGAATTGTAAAGGAGTGATGTTTCATCAGGACAATGCACGACCCCACACTGCAAAGATCACATCACAAGATCGAAGAGCTTGGTTGGGAAAAAATTCTTCATCCACCTTATACTCCTGACCTTACTCCTTCAGACTACCATTTGTTTCGTAGTTTACAGAATCATTTGGGGGACATAACTTTCACAAGCCAGGAAGAGGTCGAAACTGATATTTCAGAGTTTCTTCGCTTTGAAACCAAAAGAGTTTTACATTGATGGGATTAAAAAGCTTGTAAATAGATGGAAGGAAGTCATAGATAATCAGGGAAAGTACATTGATGATTAAATTTCAATTAAATATAACATCTGATCACTTGTTTTCTTTATTCAAAATTCAGACAGAACTTATGGGATGACCTGATATAATCACTACAGGAGTGATTCAAGAGAATCGTTCGAAACCCGGATGAACCTGTTAGACAAATGCTTATCAATTATAGAAAAATTTATTAAATTTACAAAAGGAAGAACATCAGCTGCTGCTGGAATGATGCTTGAGGGTTGAATGTGGCTCTCGGATCCACAGTTGAGAACCACCTCCTTAGGCCCTTTGAGCCACTTGTTTAGCACTCTCGTTACTAAATTTATTTTAACTTTAATTAATAATACTAGGCACAGATGATAAGTATTTTAGTGAAATGTTTTTGTAAATGTTTTTTTTTTTAATTTGATGATAATAATGATGATGACGATGTTGTTTTCTGTTTCTAGGGTGGATTAGTTGGTAAGTTGAGTAAACAACACAAATCTTCCAAAACTGTACCTCCAGATCCTTCACTATGTCTGTCTCATCAAAGCCGAATCAAAGCCATGTACCCAGCTAATAACTACCTTTGTCACAGCCCTGCAACAAGTTCTGAAAGTTGTCTGTCGGTCAGCAGCACCAGTAGCCCAGAAGAGCTTTCAAACCTAATTCCAGGCTCATCATTTACTCAAAACACTTTTGGCACAGATTCCCAAACAAATTCTCTGCAACAAAACTCAGGTAATTATTTCTCATTCATTATTCATTGTGTCCTATCAACTTATATCCTAATTATCGTTTAGCATCCGCTTTCCATGCTGGCATGGGTTGGACGGTGCAACTGGGGTCTGGGAAGCCAGAAGGCTGCACCAGGCCCAGTCTAATCTGGCAATGTTTCTACGGCTGGATGCCCTTCCTAACGCCAACCACTCCATGAGTGTAGTGGGTGCTTTTTACGTGCCACTGGCATGGAGGCCAGGCCAGGCCGGCAGACGGCCACGATTGGATGGTGCTTTTTACGTGCCACTGGCACAGAGGCCAGGCGAAGCTGGCAACAGCCACGATCGAATGGTGCTTTTAGCGTGCCACCAGCATGGAAGCCAGTCGGGGCAGCGCTGGCAACGGCTACGGTCGGATGGTTCTACCATATAATTATTTATAACTGTATATTTATATGAAGGGACATGGCCCAGTGGTTGGGGCGTTGCACTCACAATCACTTGATTGTGAGTTTGGTTTCCAGACCAAGCAGTGTGTCGTTTTCTTGAGCAAAACCTTTCATTTCATGTTGCTGTCCATTCAGCTGTAAAAGGGTTACACTCTACGATGGAGGTGTAGCTGTCTGATCGGGGGAATGTTGACCTGATAGACTAGCCATCAAGGTGGTATGATTGGAAAGCTAAAACAAAGCAAAATGCATTGTGACCAGTGATGTATAACAACATCCAATAGTGTGGCCAATCATGTGATTATATTATAATTCCATAGATATTAGAATGTTAAAGACAACATGGATTAAATTTGTTTTATAGATTGACATAGTTCCACTTTTCTCTTTGTTAAACAAAAGTGCCTGAAGTTACCATTCTTAATATTTACTGTATTTAATCATATATAAGATGCACATTTTTGTCCCCAAAAATGTCTCAAAAAATCACTCCAGGTCCTGTATGTGAAGTCCTCCCATAAGCTAATTTACTCTCTGACATCTAATTACTTATTCTATAGCAGCTTTTATTGTAATCGTGTGGTTGGCATTAGGAAGGGCATCCAGCCTTAGAAGCCATGCCAAATGGATTGGAGTCTGGTGCTGCCTTCCTGCTTGCTAGCCATGGTCGGACCATCCAACTCATGCCAGCATGGGCAACGGTCGTTAAATGATGATGACGGATATTTACATTTAACATGATTTCTTACCTTATGTTCAGCTGTACTGCTAATTTACTTTCATCATCATCATCATTGCTTTATGTCTGCTTTCCATGCTGGCATGGGTTGGATGGTTTGACTGAGGACAGGTGAGCCAGAGGCTGCACCAGGCTCAATCTGATCTGGCAAAGCTTCTACAGCTGGATGCCCTTTCTAATGCCAACCACTCCAAGAATGTAGTGGGTGCTTTTACATGCCACCGGCATGAGGGCCAGTCAGGCGGTTCTGGCAATGACCACGCTCAAAAGGTGTTTTTAATATGCTACCTGCACAGGAGCCAGTCCGGTGGCACTGGCAACGACCATGCTCGAATGTTGTTTTTCACATGCCACCAGCGCGTGCCGGTAACGATCACGCTCAAATGGTGCTTTTCATGTGTCACCGGCACAGGAGCCAATCTGTAGCCCTGGTAACAATCACGCTCGGATGTACTTTTAATGTTCCAGTGGCACAACAAGTGCCAATCAGGTGGTACTTTCATCGACCACTTCAGCGATTTTGATTTGTTTACACTTGACTCAATAGGTTTTCGCAAGCAAGCAAAGTTCATTGTCCAATGAATGAGGGGTACTCATAAGTGAGTCGGTTACACCCCACGTTCGGATGTGCTTTTAACGTTCCACTGGTATGAGTACCAATCAGGCGGTACTGTCATTGGTCACGTCAGCAATTTTAAGGCGAAAGTACTTTTGTAACCATCTGTAATGTATTAAAAATTGCTTTAAATATTACAGGCTTTAATGTACTAAAAACTCTGTTTCTTGAATATATGCTTCTGAAATTGGGTTATGTCTTTAATGCCATCAAATACGGTAGCAGTAGAATGGATGCTAGTCTGTTTTTGAGAATCAGTGATAGTTCTTTAAAGAAAGAACTAAGCAAAACTTATTCTTATGACACTTTAGTTTCATTGTGATATTGCCCAACATCATAAATATCTAAAAATAAAATTAATATCTACAGTCCTCTTATCTTCTGTTAGTTATTTGTCTTCTTAGTCCTAAAAACGACCATCTTCTTTTACAGAAAACCACAGAGAAGTTGAAAATCTTTCAGACAGTGGAAACAAAGCCAGAATACTCCGTTCGTGTGATAACTCCTCATATGGAAATGGAAATCGATGTAAAAACAATGCTGGAGGCGATAAAAGCGATTCAGAGAATTCCAACATAAATTTTTCTAAAGACCAACCATTTGATCGTTTGTCTCCTGGTTGCACAGTTGGGAAGTCCAGAGTTAGTTCCCTTGCATCAAAATTCAATAAAATGGAAACCCACGTGACGCCTGTGTCTAAAACAATTTCGGATGCTAAATCGATCTTTACTTCGGCAAATTCTTTATTCAAAAAGGTTGGAAAGAAAGAAACTGGACCAAATAATAAAAGTTTGAAAAGTTCCTCACTCAATCCCGAGGACATTGCACTGAAAGTTTTGGCTGATGTAGCTCCCCAACGAGAGGCTGTGGAACAGCTTCAAAAAGCCAGTTTTTTCCAGTCCCAAAAGCAAACCCATTTGCTTCGCATCGAACAGAGCCAACAACGGTTGAAATCTAGTCCAGACAACTGCTCTTATTCATCTAACTCAGCCAATTCTTCAAGACATGCGAGTCCTTCGTGTGATTCAGTGAGCAGTAACAATACCATGTGCACCTCGATTGGAGTAAACAGATGTACACCAAGCACTTCTGGCAGTTCTCCCTCTTCACTTACCCCAAATGCCACATCTACAGCAGGTTTTAAGAATTATTCCCCAGAATCTTTTAAATATGGTGAGTCTTTTTCACCTACATTACATCGAAACAGGACAGAAAAATCTAACAATGCAATGTTACAGCAGGAAAATTTAAATTTACAAGATATGTCCAGTAAAAACTTTTCCTCTGCTGGTTCTTCCTTTAATAGTTTACCAACAGATTCACCCAATGAACAACACCATCATAAATATACCAGCTCCTCCTCTTCAAAAGAAAATAAATTCGAAAGACTAATGCCGGATAATTTCTCTTTACTACTTCATTCTTACAACAACCAACCTAACATAGATCTGAATTATGTTACCGATGCTAAACCTCCAATTCCTGCCAAACCACAACTACGAGCTACTCAGAATTCGGCATTTAAAAGTTTATCCCCTTCAACAGATGATAAATTAAAATTAAGAGGTGGAGACAAGAAGCCAGCGTTTAAATCCAAAGAAAATAGCCATGTACCAAGCTCTTTTCAGAAAGTTGTTATCCATTCTCAAGATCTCCCTAAACCAAACTATAAGTTAGGAACATTTTCAACTTTTAATTCCGACCCTCTACAGTTCTGTTCTTCCCCCGAATATTCAGTGTTAGAGCACTCAGTCCACAAGACACCATCCGACAAAACTGCCTTAAAATCTCAAGAAAATGTTTTACATACAACAGTATCTGACACCAGAAATATGGTTTGTTCTTCGGATTTGGAATTAAGGAAGAAAGTTCATTATCAAGAAGGAAATTCAGGTCGTAGTTCACAATTTTCTACATATGTACATTCTGACAATGAGAGTGTAGATTCCGATGCCAACTTTAGTCCTTTCCGACAAAAATCAGCTAAAAAAAGTTTAGATAAATGGTCGTCAGATCCTTCTGTTTTACATTCAGATCATCACAGTACATTCACTGATTCACTGTCCCCTTCAGAAGCACATGAAGCCAAAAGCACACAGAAAAAAGTTTGTTTCAAAGAAAAATCCCTCTCAAGTCCTCTGGTTGCTGAGGAATTCACTCCACAGACATATGGGCCTCTCGGGCACTTTTATTTCTCCGAGTTCTCCAAATCCCCGACCAGCAGCAATACAGTGTCGGATAAAAATTTCTCCACAAAACACCATGTTAATAATCCAGGTCTCCCTTCATGGTCAAAACCGGCTGAATTTTCACCACATTCCAAACATTCTGATAAAAGAACTATTAATCAACCTCCATCTACACAGGTCGTTGATTATCCTAATCAATATTCACATCATTCTTCTTTCCCAGGATCACAAACCCTCCAACCTTCATTACTAAACACAACAAAATCTGAAAAGACACTTTTGGAGCAATTACCAACTAATCACAAGAAAAGTAAAATCTTACAAATCTCAAAATGTTGATACTTTATAAGAATAGATTATTTCATTTGCAAAACAGTAAAAAAATCGTATTTTTAAAATTTTGTATAATATATATATATATATATGTGTGTGTGTGTGTGTGAATCTTGTATAATTTTCTTTTCCATATTTTGCGCGTATGTGTGTATTTATATAAAAACAAGTTTTCAAATGAATCTTATTCATTGAAAGAGTTCATCTCATAACCACCACTCATGTTTTAACCATCATCCATTTGAGATAAATTGTCAGTAAAGATACAAGTTGTGTGATTTATTATTCATCATCAGTTGGTTCACATTGTTTCTTGAAACAGGTTTTATGATCTGATCAGAATATTTCCCATTATTCTGTCTTCTAAATTCCATCAAAAGGTTTACTTTTCTAAACCAAATGAAAATTTGATGCTACAGAATCTGGTATATTTTCTCAGGTAAATCATTATTTAAAATGACCCTATAGCATTTATCATTCACATGCTAGTTTTCCGTTGCCTGATATTTCCTTTTGTTTTTCTTTCTTTTGTGGTGGGTGAAAGTAATTATTTATTGTTTAATTTAAATGATAAAGGCAAAAATTTAAATCCAGTTAAAGCTATTGTATTGTTCACTCTGAATGTCCTTCCTGCTAACACCAACCACTTTGCAGTCATTAAAAACCACACCAAAACAGTTGGAGCCCGATGCAGTCCTCTGGTTTACCAGTTTCTGTGAAACCATTCAACCCATGCCAGCATAGAAAACAGACATTAATTAATGATGATGATGATTGTAAGTAATTATGACAAAGATTTTTTCCCCCCACCTTTCATCATGTTTTCACTGTAAAACATAGCAAAGGCTAGATTTGAACTTTCCTTCTGTGTTCTACTGTGTAAAGGTAAAAGTTATATTTTCTCCTATCCCATTTCAATTAATAAGGGAAAACTTTATCATCCTAAATAAGGAATAAAATGTATGTCTCAATGTGTCTAATTTTTAGGGTTCCCAGCTTCTATCATCAAGATGGGTAAATTGGAACAATTGGTTTTCAGCCTCCTTAATTTCATCTTTGTCTTCAGATGATCCATTTGACCAGATTCACTTTTGACCCTTAATATTTAGCCAAGAGAATATATTTAAAATTGTGGCACTTGACCATTGGGGAATTAACAGAATCAATATTGGTAAACTGAGTTAATCTTGAAACTCTTTAGAATGATAAATATGGGAATTTGCTTTATCAGGCACAGAGCAGCATTAAAATGTTAATAACTAACATTTCCTATTTTCTGGGAAGCTGCAGGATACATGTGCAAGTTTTATTATGATCCCTTTAGTGAGGCAAAGCCTCTCTCTATTTGCTAATATAGTGACAAAGGATTTGCTAAGTGAAAAAAAAAATATATACAACCTTTATTTTCACTGAAAATTAGATTTGTTTATAGATGTATAATTTTCAGTTTTGTCTTGCAAGTTAGTCGATGGGTCTGTTGGTGCTGGTGCCATGTGAAAAGCTCCCAGTCCACTCTGTAAAGTGGCTGGCATTAAGAAGGGCATCTAGCTATAGATACCATGTCAAACAGACACTGGAGCCACTGATGTGGCCCCCCTGGACTTACCAGCTCCTGTCAAACCATCCAACCCATGCCAGTGTAGAAGACAGATGTTAAATGATGACAATTGGTGATTCCTTCATCACTACTTCCCTGAAGACATCAGAAAAAAGACCAAAACATGACCAAATATCTATTGTATTTTCTCAGAAAATATGAAACTGTATAAAGCATTCAGTAAAAAGATATCCCCCCCACCACCACCTACTTCACCACTTATTTTTCTAATATCCTCTACAGCTTTTTAATACTAGCTCACCTTATTGTTTTTCATGGCAGATGGTGTCTCTGAATTATTAACTGCCTTTCAGATCCTCATAGAACCACATAGCTTAGTGGTTAGGGTGTTGGATTCATGGTCCATAAGATTGTGGTATCGCTTCTTGGGCCGGGTGATACATTGTGTTCTTGAACAAAACACTTCATTTCACATTGCTCCAGTCCACTGAGCTGGTAAAAGGTGAGTAATCTTGCAATGGAGCTAGCATCTCATCCCAGTGGGGAATATATCCACCACAGAAACCAGGAAACCAGCCCTTATAAATCTATATGAGATAATTTACAGCAATGATAGTTTCTGTTTAATGAAATGTATTAAATACAATAATTATCTAGATTCAGATAATTTATTGAAGAGTATGTCCCATTCCCAACAGAAGCACAATTTAGTCTTTGTTTGCATTTGATGAACTTTACTCTTGCTTCACATCATCAAAAAGTCTAATAGCAGAGATATCCTCTGGTTTATTTGAATACAAATGTGAATGAAACCTATATACAGTGATCCCTCACCATATCGCGGTTTAATATTTAAGCTTACGTCGATTCCTCCGTGGTGTTGTTTTGCATTTATAATATATATTCTTTTATTCATTTCAGTCATTTCACTGTGGCCATGCTGGAGCACTGCCTTTAGTCAAACAAATCGACCCCAAGACTTATTCTTTAAAAGCCTAGTGCTTATCTTATCAGTCTCTTTTGCTGAGCCTCTAAGTTACGGGGATGTAAACATACCAACATCAGTTGTCAAGCAATGGTGGGACTCACACACACACATATATATATAACGGGCTTCTTTCAGTTTCCGTCTACCAAATCCACTCAGAAGGCTTTAATTGGCCTGAGGCTATAGTAGAAGACACATGCCCGGTGCCATATGTGGTTAGTAAGCAAGCTACTTACCACACAGCCACTCCTGCACATATATATATATATATATGTATAGTATAAAATGTACAGTGCAGTATTGTTTTTACTTTGCAGATTTTCACCTGTCGTATGGGGATTTTGGAACGTAACACCTGCAATAGTCAAGGGATTAGTGTAGTATCTTTATAAACAGATTGAAAAATAAATGAACAATCTTAATTGATTTTTTTTTCGTTTTTGGACTCTGATTGGCTTCTCATCAGAGGTGCCTACATCAATTTCATCAATCCCAGAGAAATGAGCAACTAATTTGTTTACTTAACAATTACAGTAGCTTCAGATAATGAGCTACTAATTTGCATACCACAAGTGTTAACACACATCTATTCCCCCACCCCTGCAATTGTGGAGATTAGTGAAATAGTTATAAGTTTAAGCAAATAACCATAATCATTTGCAGGTCAAATTAAAACATTTCTTTTTTTTTGGCTGTAAATAAATAAAACCGTGTGTCATCAAATATATTTCACCATTAAGAAAATACTGACTTTAATTACAAATATATGTATAGCCTGGCAAGCAAACAAAGACTAATTGTGCTTCTGTTGGGAATGGAAAATACTCTTCACTAAATTATCCAAATCTAGATAATTATTGCATTTAATACATTTCACTAAACAGAAACTATCATTGCTGTAATTTATCGTATATGATTTCTTTCAATTAGCTCCAAGCCAAGTATTTAAACTAGTATAATTAAAATTTTTATTTATTTTAATCTTAGAAAAACTGGAAGACTGCTGCAATAAGTGTGTGAATCTGAGACGGAGGTATGTTGAATAAAATTACAATTAACTGATCCTCCTGTAATCAATTATAATTGATGAGGTGCATGCAAAAGTCTGAGAATCCAAATAATAATAATATTATCTACTTAGGCTCAATACGTTCTGGCAGATTTGAAAGTGAGTATGCTGATTGCTGTTGTCTCTCATCTCAGGGAAACACCTCACCTTTGCTAATGCGTGTTTATAACACACATGATTTATTGATGTTCTTGGGTTTTCTCAGTCAAAGCTTACCCCCAGACCAATGAATCTAACCAGGGTACTGGTTCTTGTTTATAGAAATCAAACAAATTAATTTGCTGCTACATGTTTAGTATCTGACAAACTGATAATTCATGAGATACACAGAGAACAGCAAGACTCCAAATAACATGTCAATTCATTTTGAATATGTTCTGGCAGCTTCGGAAGTAAATATACCGGTTGTTGTTTTTCTACAAATTATTAGAAAAAGAACATTCTAAAAATGTACACTGAAAGTTTGTAACTTCAGCAAAAACTGACCTTGAATACTGGCACATGTAAAGGATGCACAGCGAGACATTTTGTGAGCTAAAAACTTAGCTATCATCTAGATGTGTAACACCATTAGGCTTGTAATCTTAATTGGACACAAATGATATATTTTGGCCAGGATTAATAATGAAGAAGTTTGTAATTTTTCAATTTGTTTCATTGAAAGTTGACTAACAATTTTAAAACTGTTTTATTATAGTTATATATAGTGATTTTCCTTGGTATTTTAAGTTGGAGAAAAAAAAAAAAAATCAACCTGATTATATTAGACAGGCTTAATTGATATTTCTAATCTAAAAACCCAATTTCTATTGCATTTTGCTATTTGGAATTTCACTGATAAAGAAACAACTTTTATGTTGCATGTGAACAGACCAATGAGACAAATGACTTGTTTCAGAAAATCTCTTCAGTAAAATAGATATATACATATATATAATGTGCAGGAGTGGTTGTGTGGTAAGTAGCTTGCTTACCAACCACATATGGCTCCTGGAGCAATCAGGAGCCTAAGTAGATAACTGTGCAGCACAACAATAACTATAGACAGACCACAACAAACCCTATATTGACTTAAAAGGTAGTGCATATACAGACACACAATGTTTCTCACAATGCATCAAATTTTAGGGGATTAAAATTAACCTGCTGTAAAAGGATGAAAAATAAAATTGACCTCAACATAATCTGAACTAAGAACAGAAAGGGCAAAAACATTCTGCAAAGCATTTTGCTCGACACAAACAATTCCACCATGTATAACAATAACTTATATAGATTTGGTAATCTATGTAAGCACAGTACTGACTGTGAAAGAGGATGTGGGTCATTTGATGCAGGAGGGACAGATCATAATTCATACAAGTCTATTTTCACCTGTATCATCACTCTGGATTGGATTAAAAACTTACTGGCTGATAAGACTTACATAGTAAAACAATATTTTCAACAAGAACATTTCAAGATTTAATTATTCATTTAGGACTAAACAAAAAAAAAAAAGAGGGAAGGGAATTTGACATGATACAGTGATTGTTGTTATAAATTTCTGCTGGAATAAAGGAGCTGAAGTGAAAACAAATGTTTACAACTTCCAGATTAGAAATAAAATAACCAGAGAGAGATGATTAAAAGCTGATGAGAGAAAGAGAGGCACAATGGCTGAAGCAAACTCAAAATTAGGAGAGCAATGTTTTCCTTGATGGATTCAAACATTTTTTTTTATATATATTTTTTTTCCAATTTATTATCGAATCTTTCGTTAGGCAGATATGGAAAATAAATCCATGATTGCAAAGTTTTTGGTTTTTTTTTTTTTTCGCAATATTTCCCAAGTTTAAAAAAAAATTATAGAGGTATAAGATTGTATTTCATTAACGATTTAGGAAAAAAAAATTCCTACTTTAGACACTTAAAAACAAAATTGTAAAATGAAAAGTGTGTGAGTGTGTATATATATATATGTGTGTGTATGTATGTATACTGTTTTAAAATGGGAGTATGAACCAATAAAGAATATTTTTGTTTACATATGAAAATAAAAATAATGCCTAATCAGCAAATCTCGTTTCTAATTGATGATCTGAAGAACAGAGGAAGGATTAGAGGCAATGAAGTAAACATGACCACCTCATTGATATAGTGAAGAAATGTTTACTTTTTGTTTTTTTGGGGTTTTTTTTTTTTTTTACAGTTTCTCAGTTAACAACCATATGATTTGCATAGGATATGCTTGTCCTATGATGGAGATATATAATATATGCAATCTAATGCAAATAAACAAATGCACATGTGTGTGTGTGTGTTACTGCAGGGAAGTTGTAAAATTGTGACCATTAATGCACACCGATTTCACTCGCACTCATGTACATATGTACTCTTAAAACTTATAAACACGCATTTTATATTAAAAATATATGTCGGCAGAAAAGCAGATATTTGTGTGTGTGTATGTATGTGATTGCACACCCAGTTGAATGTCAATTGTAATCTCAATGAATCAAGAACATTATTATGTAAAAGTTTTTATCAATTGCCCTAAGATGGCTTATTTTTTTAAAAGTCAGAGTACATTTTGTTTTAAAAAAATTTTTTTTTTTTTATCTGGAGTATTTTTATGCAAAGAACTCATTTTCAGACAATATCAGAACGTCTGTTGAGCGTATGGTTTGACATTGCTTGTGAGAAGCGTTGATTTGTTCTGTTCATAGGCAGTGTGTCCGGCTGAAAAAGACAAAGTTAAAAATTTAATAATGAATGTAAGAAAAATATAATACAAAAAAAATCATCATCATCTTTTAATGTCCGCTTTCCATACTAGCATGGGTTGGACGATTTGACTGAGGTCTGGCGAACCAGACTCCAATCTGATCTGGCAGAGTTTCTACAGCTGGTTGCCCTTTCTAACGCCAACCACTCCAAGAGTGTAGTGGGTGCTTTTACGTGCCACCAGCACGAGGGCCAGTTTGGTGGTACTGGCAACGGCCACGCCCAAATGGTCCTTTTTACCTGCACAGGAGCCAATCCAGTGGCACTAGCGACGACCTCACTCAAATGTTTCATGTGCCACCAGCACAAGTGCGAGTAAGGCAATGCGGTAACGATCACACTCAAATGGTGCGCTTAAACATGACATCGGCACGAAGGCCAGCTTGTTGCTCTGGCACGATCTCACTCGTATGGTACTCTTAGCGCTCCACTAGCAACGGATGCCAGTCACCGAGTTTGATTTCGATTTAAAAAAAACAAAAAAAAAAAACATCGTTGTTATAAAGCGTAATGATACTAACCAATGGTTCAAAAACTGGTTTATCTTCAAGGAAAGCTGCAGGGAGGTCATCTTCTGGTTGTTCTTCGTCTTCCAAAAGATTAGTCATTGATGGAGCAATTTTTTCTCCAAGGCTAAATTGACATTAAGGAATATTTTGTTTGCACACAAACCCTAAGACCAAACCATTTTTGAATGTCATTTCAATTCACTTCACCTTTTCCTGACAATATTTCTAACGAGTAAACAAACTGCCACAGTGTTTTAATTATTAATTTTCAATATGATATCAATACTTTGTTTTTCTACTTAAATATTTAAGTAGAAAAACAGACAAACCACAGATCCTTCAGGTAGATGGCCCTGCTCAATATGCAGAAAAGGTGTTGGGAGAAACTCTGTAAAGTGTACCCAGTGCAAGCCATGGACACAAAAGAGGTGCAGTGGTATCACTGGAGGACTAACAAAGAAAGTAGTCTTTTACATAGTGGCGGATGTACAGGAACATCAAATACCAGGAATGTACAGAAAATAAACTCCCTCAAATGTCAGTGGGGGTCCTTAGAAGTAGTAGACAGTTTCCGTTACTTAACTGACCAAGTTAGTAACTGGGGAGGTTGTTCTGAAAGCATAGCTGCCAGAATAAGAATAGGCTGGGTAAAGTTCAGAGAGCTACTACCTCTGTTAGCTATGAAGGGCCTCTCCCTCAGAGTAAAAGGCAGATTGTATGATGTCTGCATGCAAACAGCTATGCTACATGGCAGTGAGACATGGGTTGTGACTACTGAGGATATGTGAAGGCTTGAAAGAAATGAAGCCAGCATGCGCCACTGGATGGGTAATGTCAATGTGCATATATGACAAAGTGTGATTTGAGTGAAAAATTGGGTGTGCGAGGCATCAGATGTAGATGTGCTGGTACAACCATGTAATGCATATAAATGAAGACAGCTGCACAAAGGGTTGCTGATCTCAAATTGTAGAGAGAACACATGAAAAAGGTAGACCCACAAGAAGACGTGGGATGAAGTGGTGAGAAAGGATCTACAGACATTGAGACTTACAGAGGGGATGACAGGGGTCTGAGACTTCTGGCAGTTTGCTGTGCTTGAAAAGACACATCAAGCTCAGTAAAAGCATGGCTGTCTTTGCATACAGACTGTCCCCCTGCATCCTTTTCCAGCTGAGCATTCCTAACCTTGCAGGTTCATGGGTGCTGGTGCCAGGTAAAAAGCACCCAGTCCACTCTGTAAAGTGGTTGGCATTAGGAAGGGCATCTAGCCATAGACACCATGCCAAAACAGATGCAGAGTCTGGGCAGCTCTTCACAAGACTTTGGTTGGCCCAGGAACTATATTAGAAGACACTTGCCCAAGGTTCCACACAGTGGGACCAAATCATCATCATTGTTTAACATCCGTTTTCCATGCTAGCATGGGTTAGACGGTTCGACCGGGGTCTGGGAAGCCAGGAGGCTGCACCAGGCTCCAGTCTGATCTGGCAGTGTTTCTACAGCTGGATGCCCTTCCTAACGCCAACCACTTCATGAGTGTAGTGGGTGCTTTTTACGTGCCACCGGCACAGGAGCCAGAGGAGGATGGCAAATGGCCACGATTGGTTGGTGCTTTTTATGTGTCGCCGACACGGACGCCAGTCAGGTGGCACTGGCATCAGCCACATTCGGACAGTGCTTTTTACGTGTCACCGGCATGGGTGTCTCAACTACAATTTCCAATGGAAAACTTCAAGAATGCTGTGATACATTTGTCGAATCTGATGATGTTAGCATTGAAAAATGGACATAAAAAAAAAACAGAAAAAAATAATTCTATTCCCTATAAATGCACAGAAGTTCACACAAAATAACATCAAAGGATACATGTCCCGAGAAGATTTCTTTTTCCGTCTTGAGAAGAATTTCCTTGCTAGAGTTACAAACTGTTTTCTGGAAGCTAGAATAAAACAAAAAAAAACAAGGAGAGAAGTGAGAGAGATTTTAACGTAAGATAGACTGACAAAGTAACAAAGGTTTATATTAAAAGAATCTTGAAAGTGGGAAAAGGTACTTACCACGTCCCATGTGCTTTAATTGGCTTCGCAGTTCTGCATCCTCATCAACAGAGGAGGAGGGGAGTGGTTGACTAAATGGGAAAGCTTCCAAGGTCTCTTGATTATCATGACCATAGCCCTCAATATCTGTCAACAACAACAACAACAAAACATCAATGGAAATTGGAAGGTACAACTATTTACGTTGTAACAAGAATTAATATGACCAAATTATGAATATTCCAGTCGACTATTTTGAAGTTTAACATCCAAAACTGCTAAAAGTAATACTAGGAGTTCAATACCTTGCACAGTGGTTCATATAATGAAATGAAAACAAACCACTTCATATTTGTGCTTTCCAATCACAATGGTACCTTGGGCAAGTGTCTTCTATCAAGTGCTCAACCAAAGTCTTGTGAGAGGATTTGGTAGACAAAAACTAAAAGAAGCTTGTCGTGTGTGTCTTTTCTTTGAAGTCACATGATAACTGCACACAAGTGTCACCATCATACAAGTGATGTTCATTTTCAATCTTCTGTGTTTGGACATGGGGAAATATTACTTTGCTTAGAAACTGAGTGGAGTGGTAGCAAGAAATACATCTGGCTGTAGAAAATCTGCCTCAACAAATTCTGTCTGACCCATTCAAGCATGGAAAAGTGAACATTAAAACAATGATAATACTTTTAACACTTTCTGTAAAGGCATGTAAGCCTAGTGGTTAGGATGTTAGGCTCAAGACCAAGGTCAGAAGTTCAATTCCTGAACCAGGCATCACACTGTGTCTCTGATCAAAGTCGCTCACTTCACTCATGCTGGCAACCATGTAAAATGTCCCCATTACACACTGTAAAGTGGCTGCCATTAAGAAGGACACCCAGCCATAGTGAGCATAGAGCAGAGCTCAAGGCAGTCCTCAGCCCTGTTGGACCCCACCATATTGGTTGTGGAGAATCAACAAAGCATTCAGGTTTATACAACTTTCAAAAACCTCCAAGACAATCAACCATGTTCCCTGCTCCACAATGTGTGTTCTTTAAAAACATTACACTTTATGTCACATCTCACCTCATTTCAGAATGGAATTCCTAACAAAAACAAAAGAACAAATATCCAACACCATAAACATTCTTTAATTTACAAACAAATATTCTGGTTAAAGATTGTTTGCCAGCATAACATGACAGTCCTGGTTTAGGATGGATGTAGCTGTAATTTAGCCCCAGGAAACATCATCTCCAGCTGGCTATACAACACGATCTGTATCCTTATATTTTCAAACAAGGGAATCTAGCACCCCCACTCAGCTCAAAACAATATCTGTGTATTGCGATTTCTGGGTTATTTCCCTTCATCAGCACAGAATAATTGTTCGGCTAGAGGTAGCGCTGCCAAATTCCCTTGTTCGAAAATGTAAGGACACAGATAGTGTCGTATAGCCAGCTGGAGATGATGTCTCCTGGGGCCAAATTACAACAACATTCATCCTAAACCAGAAGTGCCATGTTATGTTGGCAAATAATCTTTACTCCAAAGTACTGTTGCTGAATATCTCTCCTTGTGAGAGTTACAAATAGTAATTTTTTTAAATATTATTATATTTCAGGACGGTTCTTTTTCCACTTTTTTGTCAAATAAACACATGCACTATATATTTGTTCTGCACTTGTTTATTATTGTTCTTCTTTTATCTCCTGTCCATTGTCCAGAAATCTTTGTCACACACCTGTGACCTCCTCAGCAACTCATCTATCCCATGTGTCCCCTCCTGTTCTGTTCAGCCTATTCTGTGGTGCGTATCCTTATCCTGTGCCTCATAAGGATACACACCACAGAAAGACAGAATGGACTAAACAGAACCAGAGGGGACACATGGGATGGAAGAGTCATTGAAGAGGTCACAGGTGTGTGACAAAAGATTTCCAAACAATCGACATAAGATAAAATAAGAACATATAGAGTATTTATTTGGCAGGAAGAAGGAAAAAAAATGACCATCCTGAAATAGAACAATATCTTTAACACAGGAATTTAATAAAATAAATTCATAAAATATTCCAATATCACAACTTTTTTAATCCCATGTTTGATAATTATTACAAGTTAATGAGATAACGAAAAGGCATTTCTGAGACCATGTCAAACTGAAAGATGTACAAAGATTACAGAATAAACGAGGTCTTTCTTCAGTCATGTAAAGCTATCTACAATACGTCAGACTTCAATATACAGACACATCATCATCATCATTTAAACGATGATGATGATGATGATATAAATCGGAGTAAATGCGCTAAGCAGTGTTTGGTTATGAGCACAATCTAGGTTAGTTGAAATGTTTGTCACATATTTCAACTGCTAAGGGCAAATACACTGCAGTTACCGTGGATCTACTAGTGATCTACTAGCACAATTCAGTCAATGTGTTGGCTGAATTATATATAAAGCTATAAGCTTTGTCAATTCGTTCAGAGTTGTCCCTCTCAGGTACATCTGATCGTCAAGAGTCAACAAACTCGAAACATCGACGTCTCAGATTCCTGATAGATGAACAAACGGGGTGTTTTCACACTTTTTTACCATAAGAGAAATTTTTTCTCCACAATAACTGCAGTGCATTTGCCTTTAGCAGTTGAAATATGTGACAAACATATTTCAACTAACCTAAATTGTGAATATACTCTTTTACTTGTTTCAGTCATTTGACTGTGGCCATGCTGGAGCACTGCCTTTAGTCGAGCAAATCGACCCCAGGACTTATTCTTTGTAAGCCTAGTAAACACACCAGCATCAGTTGTCAAGTAATGTTGGGGGGATAAACACAGACACACAAACATATACACACATACATATATACGACAGGCTTCTTTCAGTTTCCGTCTACCAAATCCACTCACAAGGCTTTGGTTGGCTCGAGGTTATAGTAGAGAGACACTTGCCCAAGGTGCCACACAGTGGGACTGAACCCAGAACCATGTGGTTCGTAAGCAAGCTACTTACCACACAGCCACTCCTACACCATATATATATATATATATATAATCATTTTAACATCCATTTTCCATGCTTTCCTGAGTTAGATGGAATTTGTTGAGGCAGCTTTTCCACAGCCAGATACTCTTCCTGCTACTGACCGTTATAATACCCCCCCCCCCGGCTGGTGATGTTCATTTACAACTGTCATGTGATGTCAAGGCAAAGATACACACAAACACACACGACAAACTTCTTCTGGTTTCCATCTACCAAATCCATTCAGAAACCTGCAGTTGGCTTTAAGTCTGTGAGAAGAGACACTTGCCCAAGGTACCACACTATGGCACTGAATCCAAAACCACATGGTTGGCAAGCAAGTTTCTCAAATGCACAACAATGCCTGCACTAAATGTGTGTGTGTGCATATCTGTTTTAATGAATTCCATTTGATTCATGCAAAAACAGAAAAGTTGGTGATGATGATAATCTATAAAGATGGAGAAACAAAACATTTGCAAAGGAAAAGAAACAAATATAAATTTCTCTTTTTTTTTTTGCTTCTCTCTCATATCATTCATTAACCCTTTTGTAACCATAATTAATTTCAAAAATAATGAATAATTTAATAAAATAACTCATTATTAAACATGAAATTTCGATGGCAGGTTTTTAACCTCAAAATGTGAAGTGTTTGTATCACAAAATCAAAGGTAGTCTCAGGTGGAATCATATCAAAAGGGTTAATAATTCTAACAGCAGCTATTGTTGTTGTTGTTAAATCAGGTCAGCCCTGATCCAAGAAATGAGTAAACAAAGATATTCTAGTCATGACCATCCCACCTTTTAAAGACAGAGCATAATTTGGAAAAGACTCAGCTGTTATTTCTAACACGAAGAACACCAGCAGAAATTGGCTCAATAAATGGTTTATATCATAAAGAAGTCTGGAGGTCATGTTTCACTGCTACAACAAAGAGAGAAGAGCAGAGACTGGTAATGGCTCAAAGGACCATGGAAAGGTCAATGCTTGGAATCTCGTTGAGAGCATAGCAGCAGTGAGGTCATCAGAGAGAAGTCCGGTGTGAGGGATGTCATCGCAGAGTATACACGCAGCAAGTTTAGATGGGCTGGACACATCGCTCGGATCACCGATAATCGGTGGACCATGCAGTTGTCAAGTGGTACCTGCACGAGCGGAAATGACCACTTGGAAGGCCTACACGACAGTGGAATTACAATTTCAGGAGGACGATTGGGATCACGTGGATGAGAAAGGCGCGATCCAGAGAGGAGTGGACAGCATGCTGTGACCAGTGGTGTCAAATGGACGCCTGACAGACTGGTTGGTCAAGGTGATTATAAAGAAGTCTGGAGGTCGTTATTTTAATGCCACACACTATGTAGATAGAGAGAACTCACCACTTTCTTTTGGTCCAGTCGGTGACGGCTGAGATAGAGCAGATGGTTCAAAAGCCGCTGCATTCATTCGATCTATAATCAAAGTGGACACATCACAGATCATTTGCTTTGCAAAGGGATAAAAAAAAATATTGATTTCAAATTTTGGCACAAGGCCAGAAGGGGATAAAAAATATTGATACAAACTGGTTACTAGTTTAAATATGCTTGAGGTATATTTGAATGTATAAGATAGCCATTCACTGCATTTTGTCATGGAGAAAACTTCTCGCTGTTGACAAATAGGTGTAAACAAACCAAGTCTCTCTCAGCGCCCATTGACCAGACTGTTGAATGCATGCATTTCGGAGAGGTTATCTCCTCTTCAGCCACTAAGGGACCAGAAAGGTAGTCACTGCAAACTGACATGAGTGCAAGCTCCCTCTTATCCTGTCATCGTCCAGTGACTAAAAATTCTTCAAGGCCGTGCCCCAGCATGGTCACAGTCTAATGACTGAGGCAAGTAAAAGATAATCATACAATTATTTGTACAATATCCAACTAAATCTAACCAAGTTGATACTTTTTTTAGCAGGAACCTCATCTCTAAACTCACAAAGATCATTTTGTGCAAAATTCAAAGAAAATTAAAATCATTTCCATTCAAGAAAGAATGCTACAACAACAAGCCGTCCCCTTCAGTGGAGATCTTACGTTTATCTTCAACCCCTGACAGGCAGCCCTCCTCTGAAGGCTTCGTTCCAGTCTAATACACATCTTAGATATTCTACAAATACTTTTGCTCTGCCTGAACCTCAGACATGAGACATGTGACAGAAGAGCGCAATGAAGGCGGTGAGCTGGCAGAAACATTAGCACACCGGGCGAAATGCTTAGCGGTATTTTGTCTGCCATTACGTTCTGTGTTCAAATTCCACCAAGGTCAACTTTGCCTTTCATCCTTTTGGGGTCAATTAAATAAGTACCAGTTACATACTGGGGTCGATGTAATCGACTTAATCCGTTTGTCCCTGCTGTGTTTAGCCCCTTGTGGATAGTAAAGAAATAAGAAGAGCGCAATGAATAGAGGGGCAAGTTCTGGAGTGTAATGGAAGAAATGACATCAGTGCCACTGGCCTTCTTGGTTTGAAGCAACTAAATAAACAATACTGTCCTACCAACAGCCATCCCCCCAGTATACCTTCAGGAAGAATTAAATAATGGTACATCTTTATCAAAATAGTAGCAAATCAGCCATGATGTTTCTCTTTGGATGTTGTATTTAAACTTGATGATCCAAAGTAAAAAATAGAATCCAGTGGAATGTCAGAAACATTAGAGCAAACGTGGTACCTGGCAGTGACCATTCCAGCCTTTGTCTTTCAAAAGCAACACCTGTGATATCACTGGTACCAAGCCGTAATGGTGCTGAAACAGCAACCTTTCTTTTGGACAATGCTAGTGGTGTGAAGAGGGGAGACTTACACGTATGGGGAACAGCCAATCTTCAACAACCTCAGCCAAGGCTTGCGTATACAGACACAGGGTTAACCCTGATCAACCGAGGTTCCTAGAACTTCTGGCAATTGTCTCGCTAAGGCAGCAGCACCAGTGGTACTCAATACTACATCAGGTGTGTCTTGGATGTTGGTGACAAAGAAGAACATAACAAAAATAAAGAGAAATTCTTACACTAGTGCACACTACCAGAAATGGTATCTTAACTTTTACTTGTTCTATGGCCTTGCTGGGGCATGCTTTGAAGGGTTAGTTGAACAAATCAACCTCACTACCTATTTTTTGTAAAGTTTTACACTTATTCTATCTATCTCTTTTGCCAAACTGCTAAGTTATGAGGGACATAAACAAACCAACAATGGTTGCCAAGTAGTGGGGGAACACACACACACACAATGGGCTTTGACACAGTTTCTGTCTCTCAAAATCCCTTTGAAGGCATCAGTCAGCCCAGGGCTATAGTAGAACACACTTGCCAGAGGTGCTACTCAATGGGATTGAACGGGAAACTATGTGGTTGGACCTGCTTTCAAACTTCTAACACCAAGTTACTCCTGCAACTTACAACCTCCTTCTTGTGCAAACTTCATGTGTCTCAAGACAAGAACTCGAAGGAGTCGCAAATATTTAGCAATTTTTGACAATACCTTTCTCAAGAGTTTTCATAAAATCTTCATTTCCTCGCAACTCTTGAAGAAATTCACTGTTCTGTATCACAATAGCTAAGTGTTCATCGGCCAAGTACTGAGTAAGCTCGGGGTCAATATCCTGACTAGTTGAACGCCGTCTCCGTTCATTTTCCTTCAGTTTCTGCTCCAACATACTTTTGCTAAATTCATGAGTTGAAATAATCTAAAAGTTAAGAAAGAAAGAAAAATGTAAACAGAAAGTAGAAATTTTTGTTGTTTTATCACCATCAATAATTACATAAATATGTGGAGGCACATGGCCTAGTGATTAAGGGTGTTGTACTCAAAATCACTAGATTGTGGTTTTGATTCCTGGACCGAGCGGTATGTTGTGTTCTCGAGCAAAACACTTCATTTCACTTTGCTCCACTCCATTCATCTGTAAATGTCTCACCCTGTGTCAGATCAGTCTTCCAATTAGGAGGAATGTGGGATGGCTCACCTAACCAGCAGACTGGCATCATTCAAAAGCTAAAGCAATGCAAAGCGCATTGTGACCAGTGATATGTGACAACATCTGAGAGTCTGGTACATGTTGCTGTAAAGGTGGCAAGCTGGCAGAAACAGCACACCGGGCAAAATGCTAAGCGTTTTTTTGTCTGTCTTTACATTCTGAGTTCAAATTCTGCCGAGGTCGACTTTGCCTTTCATCCTTTCAGGCTTGATAAATTAAGTATCAGTTGCGTACTGGGGTCAATCTAATCGACTGGCCCCTTCCCCGAAAATTTCAGGCCTTGTGCCTCGAGTAGAAAAGAATATATGTTGCTGTGTCTTGGAAGATCCATTATGCCAAGAATAAAAAGTTCTGTTTCACTCTATTGCAGGTCTGTTTGAAGCAAACACAGCATTGATGTAAGTGTGAATGACAATGAAGGGACATTGATAAGCTTAACTAATTAACTCTCATTATCATTTAGCATCTTCCTTCTATGCTGACATGGTTTGACCAAAGCTGGCAAGCCAGAAGATTGTGCCAAGGTCTGTTGTCTGCTTTGGCATGCTTTCTACAACTGGACACCTACCCTAATGCCAACCGCCTTACAGAAAGTACTGGGTGCTTTTTACAAGGCACCAACACCAGTGCCTCTTACATGGCATCAGTACTTTTTATGTGGCACACTAAATATTCATGAGATATTTACTTATCAAAAAAAAATTCTTATGTCAAGTAAAGTGGTGTCATGGACTGGGAAGCAGAGTTACGAGCAATTATTTTTAGTATTTAATATGATATAGGTTTTGTTTGCTAACTTTGGCAGACCTGTATAAAATGTTGGTACTTTTTATGTAGAACCTGCATTGACAGAATCATCAAGTGTTTTGTAAGACAAATCCCCTCAACTGTTAGAGGAGAAGTAGTATTGAGGGGGTGTAAACAATCAATTTGTTAATTGGTTAAGTAATTAACCCATTGACAAATATAAGTTAAAGAAGTGAAACAGAACCTGTGCAGGTGTTTGTTATTGGCACAATGACCACCCAAGATACAATAAAATCCATTTCAACACACAAGTTCAATAATCAATAATCTTGCAAACCAAATACAAAAACAAAATATATAAATTCTAGAATTGTTATCGCCTGGAAAAATATTTGGTCTAAGCTTGTGGGCTGAAACCAACATCCACTATAAACATCCAGTGGTGACATCTACTGTTAACATCTAATCTTAAATCCAGTATTAACACTCATATCTTAATTAGTTTCCAAATATGTTACAAAAGAACCAATCCACTTACCATTGTCTTTGATGGTCGGTAACTTTTTCTTTGTGGAGTTGAATTCAAATTAGCATCAAGACTTCTTGTAGGAGATGAATGTTTGTGTGAAAGTGGTGGTGGAGGGGGTGGAGGTGTGCTGTTTCTTTGGAGTCTAATCGGTAAGTTCAAGCGGAGAAAGTCATCTGGTAAAGTCCCTAGCATAGGTGGGTTCCAATTGCGATAGACTCTTCCAGAAGGAGTCGAAATAGGTTTATTAGGATGTCCATAAAATGTTTTAGGAATTGTATTGGACGACGGCAATGAGAGATTTGGGCTAAGAGAGAGATTGGGTAGATCTATATCAAGTAAATTGCCACAGGCTGATAAACTACGTTTATGAGGGCCCCTTGGTGGGGTAGGAGGCAGCTGCTGGAGTGAAGAGTGACGCCACGTCATTGGTAACGTTGCTCCATGGGAACCAGCTAATGGTGAAGAATGTTGCAGCCGCATGGCTTCTGAATATGAAGGAGGTGAATCTTGGATTTTTGTGCTGTTTGGTGAAATACCAGAGATTGTGTGACGCTGTTTGAAATGAGAGAGAAAAAACAACAAATGTAAAAGAAAGGTCAAAATGAGAAACCGACATGAACCCTTTCAACTCAACCTACCTGGGTCCACCTCTAGTTCTACTGATCTCCTATTTTAAAGTAATCCAAATTAAAAACCTTCATCAAAATTTCATGTTAATTTGTGTCCCAAACAACAGCTTAATAAATAAGTTAATTTATTATAGTCTTTATGATGAAATTAATTGAAACAAATTGGGTGTGCTTCAACAGAAATATGGAAAAGGGTTAAATATAGTTTAATAAATAGAAAATCATAGTGAAGAACATAATTTTTCAATCAAGTGTTGACTTAATTACTGACTGTCGTTTAGTTTCAAGGCAGCCCTAATTAAAAAGGCATATAATGAAATATATTTTTCAACTGTGGCCACCCCATCATTTATTTATCTTCATTATTCAATATTTTCTGAGGGGGGAGGGGGGGGGTTAAGACAGCAGTGTGTGATTTTAACCCTTCAGCACTCAGATTATTCTGTCAAATGTAATGCTTTTTTTTATTCACATTGTTTTCAACAAATAATGCATTATCTCATAGCATCAAGATTTTGATGATGCGAGTGTTTATTTTTACACTAACATAGGGTACGTATGTGAAGCCAGATCAGGCCAGTTTGAAGATAAACAGGTAGGATATTTGGGCTGGATACAGCCAGTTTAAATGCCAAAGGGTTAAAGTAGAGTTGTCTGCAATTATACAGAAGCTTATTATCTTAGAATTTCTTCGAGTGAGTAACAAAGATCTTGAAGATTATAGACATAAATCTTCTCAGTCATATCTGAGACAACCGCAGGGAGAACCCCAAGTTATTCTTATATTGGGTTGTCTGGAAAGTTTGTGCCAATTTATAGTAGCTTAACTTTCGTCTTATTTTAGAACATGGTTGAGTCCATAAAATAGGGTTTGACTACACCTCCATTTGGAGCACAGTTTAAGCTATCTTTTCATGGAAGAAGGTTTATGTTCCTATAACCTGTGTTAATTCTGTAACCCTTTAAAATGGAAGATAAGAAAGTTCATTTTCAGCACGTGATGCTTTAGGAACCAGACAAAAATTGCTGCAGCTTGGCTGGGATGCGTTACCTCACCCTCCATATTCACCAGATATTGCTCCTTCGGATTTCCACTTATTCAGGTCTCTGCAGAATAGTCTTAATGGTAAAAGTTTCAATTCCTTGGATGACATAAAAAGAGACCTTGATGAATTCTTTGCCATGAAACCACCTCAATTCTGGGAAGAGGGTATTTTCAAGTTAAAGGAATGATGAAGACGCATTGTGCAACAAAATAGTTCATATTTGGTTGATTAAGAATGTACTGGCAAGTATTTGACCATTTTCTTTCCTTTAAAAATCAGCATGAGTTTTCCAGACAACCCAATAATTTTGAACTGTTTAGTCATCAATTGCCAACATGGAGTATCTGTAGTTTCCTCAGATCATCGTCATTTAACGTCCATTTAGTATGGGTTGGGACAGTTTGACAAGGACTGACAACTGCACTGAGCTCCAATTGTCAGTTTTGGCATGGTTTCTAAAGCTGGATGCCCTAGGACCCCTAGGAGTGGGTCAGGGATATTTGTAGCTTAGTCAAAGAAGGGACAGCATCATCCATTGCCCATATTTAGGGGCCTCTGAATTCTTGTAAAACAGAATATTCCATGGTTGGGAATTAAAATCATCTCTCTCTATATAAACGGCAGTTTGTCTGTGTGTGTTTCTGTGTGTCTGTTAGGTTGTACTCTCACCCTGACCACGGCTTTCAACCGATTCTGATGAAACTTGACACACACATAGCCCAATGTCATAATTCAAAACTAACGCAGCGAAAATTTTGAAAAGTTCCCCCAGTTCTGAAAAAAAATCGATAAATTCGACATGGGGTCGAGAATCAGAAATCCAAACCACAGACCGTCTAGGGGACGCAACTCCACCTTTTTTAACTCTCAAAAAAAATTTACCATCATTTTTTTTCTATTTTTTGGCTATAACTCTCTAAAAATGCTTTATAGTTATTTCCCTTACAAACCTGAGCAACGCCGGGCGATACTGCTAGTAGAATATAATTTGGAAGAGATGGAGTTTTGAAGAAGTTCAAATGCTTTGGTTTTGTGTGAAACATATTTTCAGATTTCTTGATAATGTCAACAAAGCCGAGAATAAAAAAATTTTCAGACTGTTTATTCCTGAATTTCTTTTTATCTCTCATCATCATTAATTAAACTATTCCCTAGGGGGCCCATAATTGGCAATTGGTTAGAGACACTGAAATATATACACACATGTAATTTGCTTGTATATATGTATGTATATATACATACATATATACATCCATACATATACATACATACATATATATATATACATGCATACATACATATATATATACATACATATATGTACATACATACATACATATATATATATACATACATGTACATACATATATATATATACATACATGTACATACATATATAAATATACATATATACATACATATATACATATACATACATATATATATAGATATACATATACATATATAGATATACATATATACATACATATATATACATATATATATATATATACACACACATATATACACACATATATACATGCATATATATATATATATATATACATACATATACATACACACACATATATACACACACACATACATACATATATATACACATACATATATAAAGTTAGGGCTTGTTTCTATGTTCAGTATTAATAAAAACAATTTCACATTAACCCGATGGGTTACTCTCTGCTTTTGTAGAACACACATTTATTATTTTTTTTAACAAGGTTAGTATTGACAGTGACTTCGAAGTTTTGGCCAGACTGTGATGCATTACCTGGCCAAAACTTCAAAGTCACAGTCAAAAACATTGTTTAAGAATAATATACACATATCTTTATAATGAGATGTGTATAACATGCACACACACACAACAACAACAAAATGAGTTAAAATTGTAATTCTAACATTTAAAACATTTTTAGAACAAAACAAAACATTAAATAACCAACAACAAAACAATAACATCGTTACTAACATAATTGTATTAAGTCAGTCACATAAGCAATTATAATATAATTATCAAAATAATTACATTAATTAAGTTAGATAACCAATTAACAAACTATAACATAATTACAAAACTTATCTCGACATGCAGATAGGGACATTGTTTTTTTGTTTGTTGGGTCATTTTGATTTAGTTATTTATTTATTTTTTTGTTTTTACGTTTCATCATTTCACTGTATTTAACTTCAACTAGTTTTCTAGGAGGTACAGTGTGTGTGTGTGTGTGTGCACTGTGTAGATGCACACATAGGATTGGATGTGTGTAGATACATGGTTCTGTATGCATTTAGGTGTATGCACATGTATAGGACATGCATATGTGTATGCATGCATGTGTGTGTGTTTGTATGTAAATGTGTTACATGAGTGCATTATGGAAAAATCTAAAATGCACACACGCACACATACACACACGCATGTATACATTGATGTGTGTTTTATCTATTCACTCCTGCCCTCACTCATCAACTCAGTATCTCCTCCTACCCTCTCTCTCTCTGGGATGGTTACAAATACCTATAAAACAGGTCATAAGCATTCTAAAGTTGTCACTTGATAAAGCTACAGGACTGTTTAATTATAATACAATCAAAGGGGCCCAGAGATAAAAACCCCTTATGAAGGCACATTGAGAAAGAGAAGGGACTCAGACAGTCCCAGATAACCAAACAGAGGAGGAACACACACACAGACTGTCTCAGACTACCAAACAGAGGGGACAGACAGACTATCCCAGATTACTAAATAGAGGGGACAGACAGACAAACTGTCCTAGATTACCAAATAGAGAGGACAGACTGTCCCAGATTACAAAACAGAGAGGACAGACTGTCCCAGATTACCAAACCCCTTGTTCTTGGGATACAGCTGTAGTATTGTCATTGGTGATGCTACTTGGAGAATTTGAGAAGCAAAGGAAGAGTTCTGGGCTAGAAAGTGGAAGAATGACCCCTTCACCCCTCTATGCCATATCTTCACACACTTATGGTACCATGTTAAGAAATGGGGCCATTGTGAACCAGTTTTGGTTTTTTTCATTAGTTAATACAACCAGCCTCCACCAGTGGGGAAAAACAGTTCATTATTATTATTTTTATAAAATGAAGATATGTAATAATGTAGAAGAAGAGTGAGCTGCCAGTGAGGAGAAGGGCAACAGAATAGAAGCAAAATCAAGTGAACAAGGGCTGTTTCTTAGTTTGTATTTTGATTGTCCAACCCATGCCAGCATGGAAAGTAGACATTAAACGACAATGATGATTTTTACCTTCTGGACGCACACACACACACACACACAATGCTTAAAAGCATTTCCATGAAAATCTTACTTGGCTGTGTGGTAAAAAGCTTGCTTCTCAACTACAGGGTTCTGGGTGCCTCTGCGTCACAGGCAAGTGTCATCTACTATAACCCTGGGCTGACTAAGTGGATTTGATAGGCATAAACTGAAGGAAGCTTCTCATGTGTGAATGTGTGTGTGTGTGTGTGTATGTGTGTTTATCCTCAGTACCATTGCTTGCCAACAGGTGTTGGTGTGTTTATATCTCTGTGACTTAACAGTTCAGCAAAAGAAACTGGCAGAATAAGTGCTAGGCTTAAAAAAATAAGCGCTAGACTTGATTCATTCAACTAAAAATTTCAAGGCAGTGCTCCAGCTTGGCTGCAGTCTAATGACTAAGACAGGTAAAAGACAAATGATAAACTGTCACGAGATGAGATTATTTCATACATCATCACCATCGTTTGATGTCCACTTTCCATGCTGGCATGGGTTGGATGGTTTGACTGAGGACTGGCAAGCCAGGAGGCTGCACCAGGCTCCAATCTGATCTGACAAGGTTTCTACAGCTGGATGCTCTTCCTAACACCAACCACTCCTATATGTCATCATCATCATTATTATTTTAGATCAGTGTTTCCCTGCTGACATGGGTTTGACATTCACCATCGCCTTCATCATCTGCTGCAAACAGCACAGACTGGATGTTTCATATGAGGCCACCAGCACCAGAGGGTTTTCCTGTGGCAAGATCAAAGTCCTCTGCTCTCAGTTCTTCTTGGGAGTTACTATCCTCACAGACAAGTAATCTGCAAGTAATCTTGAGAAACCCAAGGCTTTTGTAACTGGAAGCCCTTCCTACCACGAATCACTTTACAGCATGTGGAGGCACATGGCCTAGTGGTTAGAGCAGCGGAATTGCGGTCGAGGGATCACAGGTTCGAATCTCAGACCAGGCGATGTGTGTGTTTATGAGTGAAATATCTAAGCTCCATGCGGCTCCAGCAGAAGGTAATGGCAAACTTTTGCTGACTCTTTTGCCACAACTTTCTCTCACTGTTTTCTCCTGCATCTTGCAGCTCAACTGCGATGGACTGGCGTCCCATCCAGGTGGGGAACCTATACGCCAAGGAAACCGGGAAACCAGCCCTAATGAGCCAGGCATGGCTCGAGAAGGAACAAACAACAACTTTACAGCAAGAACAAGCAGGGTGTATTTTATCAAGGTACCCATCTTTTGGCACCTTGTGGAGTTCTTAGCACCTTTCTACACTCCAGTTCTGGCAAGATTTCTGCTTTCAGTGTGGGTTACCTTCACTGAGGCTGCCACAGTTTACCAGGCAGAAGGGTCTAGCACAATCTCAAGCAGATGGACATAATGTTACCTCCGACAGAGTGGGGGACGTGGGGAATTCACTGGAAATCTGAGGTAAATGGATGTTAATGTACCTGTCTCTCAGGTAAAGAGAGCATTACCTTGGGAAATGAAGTTGTTGCCTTTATAGCCCATGGTGGAGGCAGGTATTTGTTTACAGCTCAACAATCTGACGGTAGCTTGGAATATTTGTTAATATTGGAGTGGGGGAGAAGGGAGTACACATATACATTATTTAGACATATCTGCCACCTGCTTTGGTGGGAAAAAAAGTAGGTTAACCCTTTCATTACTGGGTTTATTTTGAGATGCTCTGGGTTTCTTTCAATTACTTTAAATATAACAAAGAATTTAGTAAAACAACTTAGTTATCATTAAGCTAGTGTTTGGAACAGAAATTGTGACAAAGGTTTGGTGGAAGATTTTAATTCAGAACTTTTGAAAACAAGACATTTGTACTACAGAGCCAGAGGTGGTTTCAGCCGGATTGGTAACGAAAAGGTTAAGAATTGTTTCTCTATTATATATTCTAAACCTTTTGTTACTATATTTCTGTTGAGATGCTCTGTGTTACTTTCAATTAATTTTGAATATAACAAAGAATTTAGTAAAATAACTTAGTTATCATTAAGCTAGTGTTAGGAACATAAATTGCGACTACGGTTTGGGGGAAGATTTTAATTCAAAACTTATGAAAACAAGATATTTGTACTACAGAGCTGGTTTCAACCAGGTTGGTAATGAAAGGGTTAAAGGCAAAATATTTTAGTCATATGAAAATAACATCACTAAAATTTTCAGAGAAACCAAAACTGGAAATTGAAGTACTCAAGCAAGGAAAACACTCCACAGGACAAAGAAAAACAATGGCATTTAATTTTTTGTTGGTTGAATATATTTGCTTGAATGGAATAATTGCAGAGGTATGGAATGATAGAATGGAATGATGGTTGGGGTGAGGAATGGAACAATGGAATGAAGGTTGAAGTGTGGAGTGATACAATGGAATAATGACTGAGATGTGGAATTGCAGAATGGAATGATGGTTGAGGTGAGGAATGGAACAGTGGAATGAAGGTTGAGGTGTGGAGTGATACAATGGAATAATGATTGATGTGCGGATTGGAATGCTTTTGGGAGTGTGGAGTGGTGCAATGGAATGATGGTGGAGAGGTGGAACAGTTGAAGGCATTCAAGACCACGTGACATGCACATGCAGAATATCAAAACAATACAACACGCGAGAGAGCAGCAAACATGCAGTAAGAAGCGAGAAATATTTTTGACACTGATTTCACAAATGAAACTTTGTTACAATTTAGGACATCGCCTGCAGTTAAAACAGCATCAATAAACAAGAAAGAGTTGAATGACTAAATTTAGTAGCAGTTTTTCTTTAACATCTCAAGAGTTTAGAAAATACAGGGTTAGCAGCAATACCACAATAATTGTCTGCAGTGATAGATGTCCATCAATAAAATAAAGAGGAGGGATGGGGGTGGGAAGAAGGAAGAAAAGAAAGAAAAAAGCCAACAACAACAACAGAAAGAAAGAAAGAAAGATAATATATTGATTATAGTCTATTGATTAAAGGTAGTATATTGATTAGTTGTTATTGTTTCAAACAGAAAATAGTTTGAAAAGAGACAAAGAATATTAACATCCCAAATTCAGAAAAAGAAACTGAAAAACAACAACAAAAAAAAAAAACCTACTTTCACTTTCTGTCTGTCTTTTTTTCCTGTTCTTCTGACCAGAGAGTTTTCTGGCTTTAGACTGGCAGCAGGCACCTGCAGACAATATATCTGGCACTTCAAATGGAAGTTCCCAACACACCCACACACAAATGCACATATACACAGACACAGTATATATATATATATATACACACACACACACACACACACACACACACACACACACACACACACACACACACATATACGCACAATTTTATATATATATATATATATAGGATATATAAATATATAGATGTATAATAGATAGATATACAGTGGAGTGAGGAGGTGGGTAATAGTGGAGGAAGGTGAAAAGCTGCTGAGCAACTAACTACATTAAGATGCATGTAATCATGAAATAATGATAACTTTACAACAGACAGCAAGTGATTGACAGACAGACCTTTCATAACGGCTTATATTGGAAGTGAGGTTAATGTCCTGACTAAATCATAGACAGACACCCAGTCAGTCAGACAGATGTGCACAGAATGACAACAGACAGACACATACGGAAACACACATCTGTCTTGGCATGCACCGATGCACATGTAGATGCACATGCACCCATACATGCACATACAGATGTGCACTCACACATACACAGGCATGCACGTGCACACACACACAAAGATAGACATACAGTAGTCCCTCACCATATCACGTTTCACCTATCACGGTTCACCTATTGCATTTCACCCATCCCGGTTTATTATTTAAGCTTATGTTGATTCCTCTGTTGTGTTGTTTCGCATATATAATAAAAATATACACAAATTATAAAAATAATAAAAGAAAATTATACAGTACAGTACTGTTTCTGCTTCACAGATTTTCACCTATTGCGGAGGGGTTTTGGAATGTGACACCCGTGATAGTCGAGGGATCACTGTACACACAAACATATCACAGGGATTCTTTTAATCCATAATACTAATCTGACTCATTCCAGCATTTCTAAAACCGAAACAAAATATAAATAAACAAATGGTCACAGCTCTGAGCTGAAACTACAAAAAAAAAAAAAAAAACCCAAACCTAAAGAAAATGGTTTCCCCTCCCCCACTGCCCAAAGTTGAAAGAAAGGGTTCACCCTTTAGCATTCAGATTACTTTTATCCAATATAATTTTCATTTATTCCAGTTATTTTGAATTAATGATGCATTATCACAGAGCTTTGAGATTCCGATGGTGTGATTGTTTATTTTTAGAATAATATAAGGTGGCGAGCTGGCAGAAACATTAGCACGCCGGGCAAAATACGTAGCCGTATTTCATCTGCCGTTATGTTCTGAGTTCAAATTCCGCCAAGGTCGACTTTGCCTTTCATCCTTTTGGGGTTGACAAATTAAGTACCAGTTATGCACTGAGGTCGATGTAATCAACTTAATCCATTTGTCTGTCCTTGTTTGTCCCCTCTGTGTTTAGCCCCTTGTGAGGAGTAAAGAAATAGTGATTATTTTTAGAATGATATTGTAAGGTAGGTGTGAAAGGCCAGATCTGACTGGCTTTGACCAGAATACAGGTAGGATATTTCGGGCAGGTGTGACCGGTTTAAATGCTCAATAGTCGAAGTAGAGTATTACAAGAAAAAAAAAGATTCGCTGGTGGATTGTATGAGGTGGCGGTGGAGAGGAGGTTTGTAACTGTTGGAACAAGTTGTTGCAGGAAGAATGCATCCCAAGAGCTTGTTTGTAGGTTTAACCTCCATTTGAAAGTAAATCAATTTTTAGAGATCTTTGTGTTTGAGAAGAGCAATCAAAAATTGAATGAAAGGCAGCACGATGGGAATGTTGCCTTGAATTAGTTGCCTGAATACAGCTAATTAGATACAATTTGGCTCGTTAAAGAATTTACATTCTGAAAATATTGATTAACATCCGGCAGAACTGAGTTGCTTTATCTTATTTCAATGACATCAGATGCTTCTTATAAAAATCTCAATTATATGTAATGAAAACATTCGGGGGGGGGGGGGGTCAGAGAGAGAGAGAAGAGGGAGAACTACCAACTCATTGTCATACATACACACACATACACAAGTGTGTGTGTGTGTGTTTGTACACAATATAAAGAAATGAAAAAAAAAATTACTCAAACAGAAAATAATGTTCATTTAGAATTGAACTAAATGCATTGTAATAAGCAACATGTGTGTGTGTGAGAGAGAGAGACAGAGAGAGAGAAAGAGAGTGTGTATGAGAGTCTATGCACAGGCATACTGCATGTTCTTTCTCCCTTTCTTGTTAGCCAGTTCCCACATTTCCAGGTATTTCAAAAGCCTACTTCCTGCTGAATACCTTATATATTTATTTCTTTATTGCCCTCAGGGGGTGGGGCTAAACACAGAGGGGACAAACAAAGACAAACAAAGGGATTAAGTTGATTGCATCGACCCCCAGTGAGGAACTGTTACTTATTTAATCAACCCCGAAAGGATGAAAGGCAAAATCGACCTTGGCGGAATTTGAACTCAGAACATAGCAGCAGAGGAAATTCCGCTAAGCATTTCGCCCGGCAAACTAATGATTCTGCCAGCTTGTCACCCTGAATACCTTATATATTGAACATAGCCTGTCTGTGTGTGTGTAGCCACTTTTCCATGGGCCTGATGGAATATATCGAGGTAGATTTTTCAAAAGCTAGACAATACTCTACCTCTCGCCAATCCTCACCTGTTCCCAAGCCAGGTAACATTTCCCCCATGTCCTGACATGTTTCTGCAAAGTGATACTCATTTATGATTATCAAAATTATCAATCTCATACCATATGGTAATGTTCTGACTTTGGCACTCATCTCAAACTAATTCACTCATACCATTCCATCATCACCTGTTCAATTCAAAGCCACAGACTAAAAACATTCTTCATTTTTTCCCAACCCTTCAAAGATATGCAAGAGATTTGGCTGCTATTTCTAATAGGCTTAGCTACTATTTTCCAGCTAGCTCATTTGCTTATACCTATAACAGTAGAAATAGATAGAGATAGCAACAAATTTGACTGTCTCCCATGTTGGTTTATATTTATACTTACATAAGATAATAGGGTATGATTGGGGGAAGATCTTAGCTGCTATTTCTACCCAGTTTAACAATTATGTAGTGGCTGCCATTAAGGCTTTTATGTAAAAAAAAAAAAAAAGGGCAATGATGAAAGACCGAGAACTCTGGAGATATGCTGTGATTGAGAAGACCTGGCAAGTAAAGTGAGATCACAGCCATGGCCTACACCAGTGTCACATAACTAGCCCATTTAAAAAGTACCCTTGAATCATCAGGCAACATGCTGTGGTTGAGGAAACCTATTGAGTCAAGTAAATTCAAAATCAAATCAAATCAAATGGAAATTGTAGTTGTGGCCGATGCCAGTGCCACCTGACTGGCTCCTGTGCTAGTGACAAGTAATAAGCACCATTCATGTGTGGTTTGTGGCCAGTGTCGCCTGACTGGCTTCCCATGTCGGTGGCACATAAAAAGCACCATCCGAATATGGTAGATGCCAGCCCCCCTCATCCCAACTGGCTCCTGTGCCGGTAGCATGTAAAAAGCACCATCCAAGTGTGGCCGATGCCAGTGTTGCCTGATTGGTTCCCATGCCAGTGGCAAGTAAAAATCACCCACTACACTTGTGGAGTGGTTGGCGATTAGATACCCTATTATTTTTTTAGTGTAAAAATTGATTTTTATTTACCCAAGTATTATGAAAATAGTTGATTAATAATTATTATATTATTTAAAGCTTAAAAGTTTGGGCGGTTTTACATATCCAGCTGTAGAAACATTGCCAGATCAGATTGGATCTTGGTGCAGCCTCTTAGCTTGCCAGTCCCCATTCAAACTGTCCGACCAATACCAGCATGGAAAGTGGACGTTAAATAATGATGATGATGATGATGTTATATGCATCATATTTATCTTATATCATTAAAACAACAAGTCATACCCTCTCATCTAAAAACCATCCTCATCAAATTCGATAACCTAAACCCGTACAACCCAAAAGGATGAAATAAAAATACAAATATAAGTCTACAGATAAACATCATTATCATTAATTAACATCCGTTTTCCATGCTGACATGGGTTATCACAAACAAATATTAGAATCAAACATTACAACTTAGACAACCTGGCCAAGATCCCCCTTACACCGATTGGTGGGGGTTTCTAACCATGCTAATCAATAGGAGCATAATACAGAGACATATATCTCACATCCAGCATTGGATACACCATATTTTAACAGGTATAAGGAACCTTTTTTTTGTCAAAAGTTAGGTTAAAAAAATATGGGAGTTTATTATACATGGATAGTATTATAATCCCTTACAAAACCTTTTTTCCAAATTTTAAGCACCAACTGACCCAGAGTATCTACACTTATTTCTTTAGAGTGAGAAATTTTCTCCATCACAAAATACAGTCAATGGCTTTCTTACAGATTTCTTGGAATATGCCTCAAGAATATTTGAACTGGTAACAAGTTTGTATATATTGATGATGATAATTGTATATATATATATATATTATACATCTGATGCCAGTAGTGCTTGACTGGCACTTGAGTCAGTGGTACATAAAAAGCACCAATCGAGTGTGGTCGATGTCAGTGCCACCTGACTGACACCTGTGCCGGTGGTACATAAAAAGCAAATCACCACACTCTTGGAGTATTGGCATTAGGAAGGGCATCCAGCTGTAGAAACCTTGCCAAATCAGATTGGGGCCTGGTGCAGCCTCCTGGCTTACCTGTTCTCAATCAAACCATCCAGCCCATGCCAGCACGGAAAGCTGACGTTAAATGACAATGATGATGATGACGTACTAAAAGAGAGATTATTCAATCATTTGATACTGTAGGGTTTCAATTCCTTGAATAACTTGATTAGGTTTTTTTTCTTGAATTGATCTTACAGTTCTGTTGATGCTTTTGAAGATTAATAAGGCATCGCCTTTACAAAACCTACCATTAACACAATGGATTTTATTGTGGACTAAATATATGTATTAAATTTGAAATTGCATATACCTGATAAATTTGTAATTTCTACAGAAGACATATCTTCTATTCTCGCATCTGAAACTTTGGCACTGTATTATAATTTACATGTTACTTATTAAAGACTAAAAAAAACCCTGATTTCCTAGCATGCTTTGGTACATCATTATCTAAGATGATGGAGTAGTGTTTCGTGAATTATTTTAATAGTAGACGTTTAGTTATGAACAGGTAGTCGTCTATAATGTTATATTGGATAAACATATATTTTTGTTTACCAGGGATTCTAAACCAATTTGTTACTCAAGCACTCTTTTGTTCCAGACTGTTAATCTGGAAAATTATAAATTTTGCTGTTGATTTTACCAATCCTGTTTTAGTTGGAATTAAGAGTCTACTTGCTCTGAATTACAACTTTTTCTTCAACATTTAAACTACAAGTTATGTTTCTAGCCTCATTATTTATAGACTTTCAGGTATTATTATCATTAGTTTTTTTTTCTTTTTTTAAATATTATCAATGTTATTTTTTTTTATAAATATATTATTTGATTTTCCAATATTCTTTATATTTTCTGTTAGGTGTTGTTAATTTTCTTGAATTTTATGGTTTTTGTTTTTTCCTCACCATTTTGAAGTTGTTATTTTGAAAGATTCAAGCTGTCTGTTGTTTGAATTTTCTGGTTTTGAAACCAAAATTTTGTTTCCTTGTGTGTAGGCTTCCTTTGTTGTCTTGTTATTGGTGAGAGGGAGGGAGGGTTCCAGCACATTCTCTTAACCAGGTCTGCTCTACACTACTTCAGATATTTTATCAATCACAAAACTGGGCCATGAGCCATGTGATGCTGGAACTATGTCATAACGAGAATATTTAATCATCATCATCATTTAATGTCCGTTTTCTATGCTGTTTTGGATTGGTTTCTATGGCTCAATGTCCTTAATGCCAACCACTCTACAGAGTGTACTAGGTGCCATGTGTGTGTGTGTGTGTGTGTGTGTGTGTGTGCTTGCGTGTGTGTGCGTGTGCTGATGACATGTAAAAGCATGTCACCATGCTGTTCCCACATTAAAAATACCCATGTTAGTGCCATGTAAAAAACACTGGTGCTGGCGCAAAAGGCACCCAGGACACTCTGTAAAGTGTTTGGTATTAGGAAGGGCAACCAACTGCAGAAAAACAGACAATGGAACCATGTGCAGCTCTCCAGCTTGCCAGTTCCTGTCAAACCACCCAACCCATACCAGTATGGAAAACAGACATTAAATGATGATGATGATGATGGTGTGTATGTGTGTGTGTGTGTGTGTGTGTGTGCACCCATGTGATGGTTGTAAATAAGCATCACTGTCACGTAAGTGGTGTGGTTCATTTCCAGTCTTCCATGTAAAGCATGTCTAACCTTGCTTGGAAATAGGTGAAGGTTGGTGACAGGAAGGGCGTCCAGCTGTAGAAAATTTAGCTCAACACATTCCACAAGCATGGAAAAGTGGACATTATGATGATGATGATGATTATTGTGAACCAGAGGAAAGAAGAGCAAGAAGAACACCATCATGGGTTTGACCTCAACAAAGCAGTTTTTCCACAGATAGTCACTCAAAGTGGTAGAAATAGTAACCCAATCCCTCCTACTATACTTGATCTTTGAGAAAAAAAGAACACATCAGATATTGTTGTCTTGAATATATACATTGTCTGGAAATATGCTGCGATGGCCATGACAAGAACATCATTGCTCACGGGGTCAGCTTGATCAGAGGTGACCTGGGCCTTAACTACAACAGTAACGATATGGAAGCCAGTACAGAACATAAAATACCACATATCTCTAAGGAATGGATTAATATTGGTATTAAGACATTCTCAAGTTATGAAGTAATGTTGTTGGAATAATCTAAATATAGGTGTGGGGGTGTGTGTGAGTGGAGGTGGCGAGGTGTGAAGTAGGTGTGGGTAAGAAGCCGTGTTGGTAAATGAGTTCTGAAATAGACATGATTAACATAAGTACTGACGCTGATATCAGATTTCTATAGACTTCAATCTTTGATATATATATATATATATATATATATATATATATATATATATATATATATACACATATATATATATATATTGTAAATATAATTAAAAGCTTTCACCGTATTTTGATTATAGAAAGTAGTCTAATATTGGGGCACATAAACCCCTCGACAGAAAAAAATGGGCATTAGTCCACAGATATGTGTGTGCATGTATATGTGTGTGTGTGTGTGTGTATATATATATATATATATATGTGTGTGTGTGTGTGCGCACACAGGCGTGCATGTGAGTATATATATGTGCATACATGCAGCCGTGTATGTATATATATATATATATATATATATATATATATATATATATATATATACACACACACACACACACACACACACACACAGAGGATACTGCTGAAAAACCCTATGCTTTACAAGAGTACCCAAGTGAAGTTAAGCAGTCTCTATGAGTGACCATGTATGCAAGCAGGTAGTAATTCTCTCCATGTAATGTTTTACTGTTTGTTTTGTTTTATTCATTTGTTTTTCTTGCACTAAGTTCCTTCCTTATACTACTTTCAACCCTCTACATAAAGAGTTCTAAACCTCACTCTTCCATCAAAGGTCCTTTGTTGAAAACTTGATACTTTTTCACTTGTTATTCAAACCAAACCGAGTGACACCTACAAACTCTTCTGGATTCTGTAGTAACTTCATCTCTTCATTAAGAAAAAACTGTTTCATTCACTTGAAACAACATCAGCCGAAAGTGTCTTCACAAAAGAAAAGAGCAAACAAATAGCTTTACTGACGTGTGCAACAATGTTTAGGTTGGCACCAGGTTGGCAGAGCTGATAACTTGTTCTCTTACCTTCTGTTTTTTTTCTTTTTTTTCTCTTTTTTTTTTTTAAATCCTCAGAGAGAACATGCTTCACTGAAGAAGCTATTGTGGTTGGATGTATTATGTATTCCTAGGCTCACTGACAAATATTACCGTACCATATACCTCATACTCACTGACATGCAAATTCAGGGGCAAGCAGGCATGTGCACACGTGCGCAGGTCTTTGCTGAAATTCACACTTGACTAATTCATTCTTTGGCAATGACAACTACTACTACTACTATTACCGCCACCTAAGTGATTCATAGTAGCTCTTCCACACCTCTTTCTTTTCAGAATCACTCTTTTACTCTTTTACTTGTTTCAGTCATTTGACTGCAGCCATGCTGGAGCACCGCCTTTAGTTGAGCAAATCGACCCCAGGACTTATTCTTTGTAAGCCTAGTACTTATTCTATCGGTCTCTTTTGCCGAACCATTAAGTTACAGGGACGTAAACATACCAGCATTGGTTGTCAAGCGATGTTGGGGGGCAAGACACACACATATATACATATACATGATGGGCTTCTTACAGTTTCCGTCTACCAAATCCACTCACAATGCTTTGGTCAGCCAGAGGCTATAGTAGAAGACACTTGCTCAAGGTGCCACGCAGTGGGACTGAACCCGGAGCCATGTGGTTGGTAAGCAAGCTACACACCACACAGCCACTCCTGCACCTATCACTAAATGAGAGCATGTCATAATCCATCCATACACATTTCTCTCTCACAACATCTCCATTCTTTCTGACACACTGTCTAGCAATCTGGAACACCTTCATGAAGTCTCTGATCGTCACACTGTAAGACATAGGCAAACAACTACCTTTCTGTTTCTATCCTAGCTAGATAAACCGAACACCTAGCTTCTCTTTGAGCTACCTGATATGGTTCTTGGCTACCCCCCCCCCCCACTTCCCCCGCCCCACTTCCCCCGCCCCCAAACCTGTCTGTTCTCTTTTATGGCCCCATCAACCTCACCGTTCCACCACCATGTCACCTTTGTCCTGGCAGAAGTTTCACTTCAACCACAGATTTGGTCTGTCGCCCTCGGTAGATTGTCCTCTATGTCATTATGTCTCTCTCTCTTCCTCCTCGTTATCAAATACTTCATTAAGAATGTCTCTAAATTTCAGCCCATTTGAAGGATCCTTAAGCTTCCATAACCTCCTTTTCTATACCTGACTGTGTCTGTGGGAAGTCACTAACCTATGTTGAGTTGTACATTCTTCATCAGGAAAGGACTTTGCATTTACAAGGATCCATCTGATCCCGTTTCTGGTGAGAATGTAGTCAATCTGGCCAGTGTGCCTGCCAGCTTGATAAGTGGTCAAATGGCTAGCTGATTTCCTGAAGTTGGTATTGCAAACCAGTAGATCATATGCATCACAAAACACCAGTAGCCGTGTTCCCTCTTCATTTCCAGAACCAAAGCTGTAACCTCCATGCACGTCATGAAATCCAAAGATTTTTCCCAGCACAGCCACTGAAGTCCCCAGCCATGGTGATAACATTGTCTTTCCTCGTCAAGGTTGTACACAGAAGGGATTCATGGAAGCTGTCCTTCTGAACATCTTTCATGACATTGTTACATTAAACAAGATTATTCTTAGCTTCATAATCCTATCACACACTCTTATTACCTCAATCCCCTTATCCACCCATTTCTCTGTCAGAAGAATACCTACACCACCTTACACATCACTACTGCCCACCCAGAAAAACACACACACACACAAAGAAAATATACAGTTGATTAGTGAACCATATCATGGCCATAAATAAGGAGAAAAGAAATGGTGTATAACTATCTGGCGGTCAGTGGAGGGCTCTTACTATGTTGAGTTACCTGGAGGTAGTAACCCCCACAGACGCAATACTTATTTAAATTGAGTCCATAAAAAGAATTCAGCCATGAGAACTGGTTATTTTTTTCATCAATTGCACAGTGTCTCCACTAACTGCAACAGGACAACAGGGAGCACCTATGGGGTCACTTGATCTACTAGAAATAGCATCCAGTCTTTCCTAAATTACACCTGTTTGTCTAAAATAAAAGACATAATGGGTGTTGGGGTAGTCACAGCTGGAATGTATCTGATTGCCAATCTGATTGATTAGTATTGATCTGGAGTTAAACAACAACAACAGCAAGATACTCTGACCTCTGCCTTTTCCCAGTGTCCCTAATGCAAAACATGACAAATAAAGGAATACAAATGTTCAACATAGGGGGAGGGGAGCAGGAAAGTACACGGATGAACCTGTCTGGTGGGAAAGTCAAACATGTAGACACAAAAGTTTGGATGTTTGCAAAGGGAACAAAAGACTCTGGCAATAAACTGTACCAAGTTCTTAAGACGACGCTAATAAACAGATATACTCTAAGACCATTGAAGAACTAACAATATTTTAGTGTTACATTAAGAGAGAAAACATGGAATGAACGAGTTGGAAAGTAGTAGAAACAGCATAGTTTCTCTAAGGAAATATAAATTCGAGGACATCTCATCCAATTTGACAATAGAAATATAAATGAACACATGTAATTAATAATGATTTCAATTTTTTGCCACAAGGGCAGCTTGTGGGAGGGGATTAAGTCATTTACATTGATCCCAATGCATAACTGGTACTTATTTAAGGATGAAAGGCAAAGTCGACCTTGGCAGAATTTTAACTCAGAACATAGCGGCAGACAAAATAACAAGTAATTAATAATACTAATGATTTATTACACTGCAGTGACAATTCAAATTAATTAGCAGGAATGGTAAGTCTTTACTTTTATCCATGCCCAAGGTTATGGACAATGCTCCAGCTGAGTGGACTGGAGCAATGTGAAATAAAATGACTTGCTCAAGGATACAATGTGTCCCCAGGAATCGAACTCATAAACTTACAATCTTGAGCCCAATGCCCTAACCACTAAGCCATGCACCTTCAGTCAATGATGTCTGTTGTCAACTGGGAGGAAGAGGCGGTCAAAGAGGGCTTCATTTGGTCAATTGAGAAAGGTTTGATGATAACCCCTTACCAATTCATCAGCAATGAACCCCTCAGCTCATCAATGATGGCCCTCACCCCCACCAGTTCCTCAACCAGGTCTCCAGTTTATCAATGGCAGCACAACAAAATGGTGAAGGTCAGTTGGTCAGTGAGTAAAGCCAAGCTTCAATCACTGCAATTTGGTCAGAATTTATAAAATTGAATCTGGGTAGGTTGCTATAGTGACCAGAGTAAAATGAGAGAGATGGGGGAGTGGAAAGATTAAGAAGAGAGGAGAGAGGGTGAGAGGATTAGAGGGGGTTTGGAGAAAGAGGGAGAGGAGACTAGAGAGGGGAGGGATTAGAGAATAGGAAGGATTAGAGAAAGGGGATTAGAGAGAGAAAGAGGACTGGAGAGAAAGACAAAGAGGATTAGGGAGAGAGGATTAGAGAAAGAGAGAGGAAGCAGATTAGAGAGAAAGAGGATTAGAGAAAAAGAGAGAAAGAAGATTAGAGAAAAAGAGAGAAAGAGGATTAGAGAAAAATGGAGAAAGAGGATTAGAGAAAGAGGATTAGAGAGAGAGGATTAGAGAGAGAGGGGAGATTAGAGAGGATTAGAAAGAAAGGAAGAGAAGAGTAGAGTGAAAGGGAGAAAGAAGTAGAGAGAGAAAGGGGGAGAGAGGAGTAGAGGGGGGAGTTAGGATTAGCAGAAGAGGAAAGGATTAGAGAGAGAGATAGTAAATAGAAAACAGAGAAACATTACAAAGAGAGACAATTAGAAAAGAGAGAGAGAGAGAGAGAGAGAGAGAGAGAGAGAGAGAGTGTGTGTGTGTGTGTGTGCGTGTGTGCGTGCGTGCATGCGTGCGTGCATGCGTGCGTGCGTGCGTGTAGAAAGAAGAGAGAGAAAGGAAGAAATCTAAACAAGTGGTGACTGTTCAGTTGGCAGCAGCAAGAACAACAACAACAACGAATCTGAAAATTATCTTTGATCACACCTGTTCCATTTCCTGCTAATCAGTAATTGAAATCTGGCAGGTTAGCTGGAAGCAATAAAAGTCTCTAATAAATGTACTGAGGTCAGATTAGATTATAAAAACCATTAAACAAAATAAATGTGGCAAATTCTATACAGAACAGTATACCACATGTGTCTGCTATATTTTATGAACATGTGAATAGGAAAAATCCTCATCTGTAAAAAATCGTTTAGACACTTGCTAAAATAAACAGTCTTAGATAACAGCCTCAAAAGCTTTCAAGGAGAAATATCAACAATTTATGTTAATACATAAACTGTTGAGAAGCTATTTAGATCAAACGTAGAGAAACTGCAAAGAAATAAACAAGTGCAACAGAGATGTTTGAATTTCAGATAGTCATTGCACTGTCAGTCATTAAAACCCCTGCCATTTCTGCTCTCCCTATTGCTACAGCCCCTCTTTACCACTTCTAGCACTGTCCCCTCTCCTATTTCTCACTCCCTCCATCCCTCCACACTGTCACCTGATCAGCCGGCTGCTCCCAGACTATACTCTGCCTTCTTTTTCTTTCTACCTTCCCATCTTGGTTCATCTTTTACAGCAACAGTTCTCAATGGTATTTGTTTATTTTTTGTCTATCGACCCCTTTTGTTCCTATTTTCATCCACTAAGACCAGTGGTTCCCAACCTGTGGTCCACAAAGGTAGTACTGGGGGTCTGTGAACTAAATTCAAATTTTTTTTTTTTGTATCCTCTCAGAAGCTTTTGCTTCCATTCATCATAATTTGCTGCTCTAAATGGTAACAAGAGTAGACTTAGTATCTATTGAGGAAAAAGAAAACAAAAAAAAATGGAAAAAATCATATTAATGGCACGTAAAAAACACCATTTGAGCATGGCCGTTGCCAATACCACCTGACTGGCCCTCGTGCTGGTGGCACATAAAAGCACCCACTACACTCTTGAAGTGGTTGGTGTTAGGAAGGGCATCCAGCTGAAGAAACTCTGCCAGATCAGATTGGAGCCTGGTGCAGCCATCTGGCTTGCCAGTCCCCAGTCAAACCATCCAACCCACGCCAGCATGGAAAGCGGACGTTAAACGATGATGATGATGATGATACATAAGGATAAGCATATTAAAAGGGGTCCGTGGGAAAACTTATTTAATTAAAAGGGGTTCTTGGTAATGAAAAGGCTGGGAGCCACTGTACTAGACCCTCATAGCCATTCAATGCTTAATAAATCCTATAATATTTTTATAATTAAATAAATATTATTAGGAACTGTATAAAAAAAAATAGTTAAAATATTTTGTGCATCATAGAAGTATATAACCAGTTTATTGCCCAAATTTTAACGAAATCCTGTGGACTCTGGTTGAGAACCACTCATCTATGGTAACCATCTGCTCTACCCAATACTGTTGGTCATATTGTCTCTACTGGAGACAATGTGACAAGAGATGAGGACCCTCTTTTGTATTGAAGGGTACATGATGACCTTACTAGTGCTGCAGTAACAATAAGTAATAAAAACGCACCCAATTTAGTCTCCAAAGAGATTAGCAAACAAGCAGAGACAACATAAGGTTGAAAGGGGGCTTTTAAGTTCTGTCTGTTTGAGATAACAACCCCTTCTGGGGTTGGTACAAGAGAATGTTTACAGTTCAATCTGTAAAGTGATTGGTGTGAGTAAGGGCATCTAGCTATCAAAATATCAAAATAAAACATGAGCAAGACATGGTTCTCCCAACCCATCTTGGGCCATTGCAATCTATTATACCCATACCAGCATGCAAAGTAAAGTGATGATGATGATCTGAATGTTATAGAGGGTGTGGCAGGACTCCAACCCACCATGGCAGGTGGTAAAGGTATCTTCATGTAGCTGATGTTTTACTGTTTTCTGGGAGTGGTACTTATCCTATCAGTCTGTTTTGTTGAACCGCTAAGTTACGGGGACATAAACATACCAATACCAGTTGTCAGGTAGTAGTGGGGGACAGAGACAAAGACATACGCACAATGAGCTTCTTTCAGTTTCCATCTACCAAATCCACTCACATGGCTTTGGTTAGCCTGAGGCTATAGTAGAAAATACTTGCCCAAAGTACCATGTGGTGGGACTGAACCTAGAACCATGTAGTTGGGAAGCAAACTGACCACACAGCCATGCTTGTTGAAACTTTTTCAAAATGAAAAGAACATCAATAAAATCGCTTCCATTATTGCAATCACTGAAGCTCACTAACAGTTTTTTTACAATAATATAATGATTAGGATAATGGGAGCAATAACAGTCAGCAGAAACATCTAATCAATGGTTTTTAATATTCCAAAAACTATTTAAAAACCTTGCCACAGTCAAACTTGCCTTTTGTCCACTCCAGACCAATAAATAAAATATTAAGGGTTGATTCAACTCCTTATATTCTTTCCCATACAAAACAGACCTTTGTGAATTCAGTTTTATTATTAAAACCTGTATTAATTCTATGATTATTATGTAACATAACATCTACAGCTTCCTTTCATAGAGAATTTATCCACATATTCTCTATTGCAGAAAGTTTGTTTTGCAAAGTCTACAGACACAATATCTGAGGTTTAATGGTTGTTACACTTTCTTTTCCCCCACTCACAAAGATCTCAAATTTTAACACAGAAATCAAAACTCAATTCACAAACATAGATTTACTTAAGGAAGATGTTTTTCAGCTTTTGTTTATCAATAAAACAGACACATATTTCAGCAGAGTGGCTGCATGGTAAGAAATTTGCTTTCCAACAACATGGTTTCGGGTTCAGTCCTACAGCATAGCACCTTTGGCAAGTGTCTTCTACTATAGCCTCAGGCTGACCAAAGCCATGTGAGTGTATTTGGTAGACAGAAACAGAAAGAAACCCATATTGTGTGTCTGTGTGTGTCCCAGCATTGCTTGAACCAGTGTTGGTGTGTTTATCTCCACGATAACTCGGTAGTTCTTCAAAAGAGACCAACAGAATAAGCAACGGTAGTTCTTCAAAAGAGACCAACAGAATAAGCAACGGTAGTTCTTCAAAAGAGACCAACAGAATAAGCAACAAGCTTAGGAAAAAAAAAAAATCTTTTGAATAACATTTTTCAAGGTGGTGCCCCAGCATGACCGCAGTCTAATGACTGAAACAAGCAAAATAATAAAGTCTGAAAATTAGTTAAGTATACTTTCCTTTGTATTCCAAAACGACCATCTTCAAAGTGTAAATCTCTCTCTATATAAACGGCAGTTTGTCTGTGCGTGTTTCTGTGTGTCTGTTTGCTTGTACCCTCACCCTGACCACGGCTTTCAACCGATTCTGATGAAACTTGACACACACATAGCCCAATGTCATAATTCAAAACTAACGCAGCGAAAATTTTGAAAAGTTCCCCCAGTTCTGAAAAAAATCGATAAATTCGACATGGGGTCGAGAATCAGAAACCCAAACCACAGACCGTCTAGGGGACGCAACTCCACCTTTTTTAACTCTCAAAAAAATTTACCATCATTTTTTTTCCATTTTTTTGCTATTTTTTGGCTATAACTCTCTAAAAATGCTTTATAGTTATTTCCCTTACAAACCTGAGCAACGCCGGGCGATACTGCTAGTTCTGAATAGATTTGTTGTATGGATATTCCCATTAAAGATGAAGAGACTAGGAAACGTATACAGCTGAGAAGGATAGCAACGGATTAACAATTGCAACTGACTAAAATACATTCTAATAAAAAGATAGCTTTAGTTACTAACACATATGAGGATCTCAGAAGCATGTGTGTGTGTGTGTACAGATATACAAGTGTAAGCATATATATATATATATATATATATATATATAATATATATATATATATACATATACATACATACATATACACACACATACATACATACACACACACACACACACATACACACACACACACACACACACATATACATAAGCTATTCCAGTTAGAGAGAAAAAGAGAGAGAGGTATGAGGGAGATAGGACAGATGGAATTTATTCACTGCTGCTCTCAATAAAAATTTTGGCAAGAAATTCAAAATGGAAGCAACTTTCCCCCAATATTAAATGCTTTAACATTCATTGAAGATAACTTACACGGGAGTGGGATGAATATTTCAACGAAACAACCACACTCGCATCGCATAACCTCAAATATAAAACCAACCACAATGTGTGTGTGTGTTGACATTTAAAGCAGGGTCCTTTATTGAAAGAATGAGAAATGTGTTGGAAGACTGCGGAGTTGAGAAAGGCTTCAAAATATAAATTGCTAATATGTCTTCTGAAAGCTCGTTATTTGAGCAACAACCCTCTCTTTCTAGCTCTAGCTGTCTCATTCATTAATTCACACACACACACACACAGGTGGCTGCTAAGAAACCCCGAATGTAGATGACTGTTTTTGATTTTATTTTCGAGAACCAGATAAACTCTGTTTAGGGATGCTGTCAGCAGGGTGAGATTTTTCCACAAGGTCAGCAAGGAATTTAATGTGCAATGCAGGTGGACCTCTGCCAGGGTCCAGTTTCCAGTTTCCTCCTGTTCATTCTAATTCTCTAGGACATAAACGAAGAAGTCTAACCCTTTAGCACTCAGATTACCATGTCAAATCTAATGCTCACAGATTATCCACATTGTTTTGAATTAATCAGGCATTATCTCATAGCTTTGAGATTTTAACCCTTTCGTTACCAACCCAGCTGAAACCGGCTCTGGCTCTGAGTACAAATGTTTTGTTTCCATAAGTTTTGAATTAAAATCTTCCACCAAACCTTAGTCACAATTTATGTTCCTAACATTAGCTGAATGATAACTAAATTATTTTACTAAATTCTTTGTTATATTTAAAGAAATTGAAAGAAACACAGAGCATCCCAAAATAAATACAGTAATGAAAGGGTTAAAGATGTGATGGTTTATTTCTAGAATGGCATCATAGGATAGGTATGAGAGGCTGGATCTGGCTAGTTTAAATACTAAAGGGTCAAGAGAAGTTGCTCATGGGAACTTCTGTATGCTCATGACATAGTTCTCCTAGGTGATTCTGTAAAAGACAGAAAATTTTCCAAACATGGAAGCAGATCCTAGAATTCAAAGTCTGTAAAGTAAATCTAACAAACACAAGGGACAGAAAGCAAGAATAAAGAGAAAACTCTACTGCCATACGGGAAGTGGTCATACTGAATATACGGAAAGGAACACCATTCATGCATGGGTTGTTACCAGTGCCACCTAACTGGTTCCCAGTGCTGGTGGTGGCATGTAAAAAACACCATGCAAACGTGGTCAATGCCAGCCCCCACCACCCCAACTGGCTGCTGTGCCAGTAGCACATAAAAAGCACCATCTGAACATGGCCGATGCCAGTGTGCCTGAGTGGCTCCTGAGTGGCACATAAAGAGCACCCACTACATTCTCAGAGTGGTTGACATTGGGAAGGGCATCCAGCTGTAGAAACATTGCCAGATTAGATTGGAGCAGTCTCCTGGCTTGCCAGTCCCCAGTCAAACCGTCCAACCCATGCCAGCATGGAAAATGGATGTTAAACGATGATGATGAGGAGGAGCGAAAAACTCTGTACTGTGCAGCCAAGGTAAACGTATACGTTTTCCAGGGGTGTAGTGGAACAACAGGCAGGTTGACAGAAGGGCTGTGCATGTAGCAGAGACACAGGAGTCACTGGTCATAAGGACCGTCCATTCTGAATGTTCTGAAGTCTCACAAAATAGAGCGGAGGTGTTGCAAAAAGCTAAGTAAACTGGATAATAATGGGGTGGGATAAGTTTAAGGGAGCTATCCACCTTTGTTGATAACAAAGATAATTCTAGTTAAGGGCAGATAGTATAATGGTTGTGTGATGGCTGTGTGGCATGGTAGTAAACATGGCCATTAACCCATTATTTTGTTACTTTTACATGAATCACTTCCCCATTATCAACCCACTTTTCTTCAAGGCTCCCTTGGAACTTTCCACTGCCGGGGGGGGGGGCAATACTGGCCACTTTGGGAACCACTGCTTTAAACAGTAATATGTATCATAGAACCAAGAGCAGTCTCGGGCAGTTTGGTATCAAAAGGGTTAAAGGCTAAGAATGTGTGAAGATTGGATAGAAAATGAGTTGGTCATGGTCCACTGAGTATGCAGTGTTAACACGCATGAGTTATGGAGTACACGTGAGCTGAGGGGGTAGGATGAGTGCAAGAGGAGTCTGCTGTAGTATGCAAGATGGGTGCCATACTGGTTTGGATACATGACGCATATGAAGAATGATGGTTCGTGAAGAACTGAACAATCCAAGAGGAAATGAACCTGTGGGAGAGGAAGATCACAAGATATAAGGCGGCGAGCTGGCAGAAACGTTAGCAATCCGGGCGAAATGCTTAGCGGCATTTTGTCTGCCGCTACGTTCTGAGTTCAAATTCCGCCGAGGTCGACTTTGCCTTTCATCCTTTCAGGGTCGATAAATTAAGTACCAATTGTATACTGGGGGTCAATGTAATCAACTTAATCCTTTTGTCTGTCCTTGTTTGTCCCCTCTGTGTTTAGCCCCTTGTGGGTAGTAAAGAAATAGATATAAGGAGAAGTAGCAGACACTGATATCAGAATATTGAACCCCAGAAAGGAATTGAAAAGGGGAGGGTAACCCGAGAAACATTCTATGTTGCATCCAACCTGTGCAAGTATGGAAGAAAAAAAAAACAGAATAATGTAAATACACATACAAAACCATTTTACACAGCACTATACCATTTCTGTCAATCCACTGACTGAAATGGGCTTTTTTCTTCCTCAAATATTTGTTTAAGCTAACCTAAATATCACAGTCTTGTTTCGCTGGATAAAAACCATGTTCCACGCCCCACCCCATACACACACTCACACAGAGTCTTCAGTGACAATTTTATTGTCCCAGTGTATAAACACTTAGAATTGTTAACTCCAAAATAACTGTCACTAAGCTAATATCGCAAGTAATCATTAACAATTGTGAAAGTGGATTGTCTCTGTTCTTATTGCTGCTCTTGCTGCTGCTGCTGTTTTTTTGTGTGTAATTAATTGATTAGCTTCAGGCATAAAATTGTATTTTAATGTCAGAGCAGTAGATGAGAAAAAGAAAAACAATTACACCAAAAATGGTGCAAACAAGAGATGTTTGTGATTGATGTCTACTATTTAAAAGAATGTTTTATAAAACAAGTACATTACAATAATGAATAGACAAGCATCTTATTTCAGAATAAAAAGTATTATTATTATTATTATTATTATTATTAAATGAGAAGAAACAAAGAGAAAGGACTCGTGATTATCTTTGTATGAAAGACAAGAGAAAAAACACAATTTATGTTTGCCTTAATTTTTTTTTGCAAGTTTATCGTAACTCTTAACAAAACTTCAAGCTTGAAGTCCATATCAGGATAAAATAGAGGACAATGAAGAAACAGGAATTAAAACCACAAACACAAGAAGAGAGAAGATTACACAAATACATTTCTGATTATCTGGCACCTCCCAACCTGATTCTGTGAGAACACTTAAATTTCCCTCAACCATTATTGATAACTTTTTCATAACCAACCCTTTATGAGACATTTGTTTATTCACTAGTAACACACTGGAAGGGTGAAGAAGCTTTCCTTACATCTAACTATAATAATATAAAGACGCAAATTTTTAAAACTAACACCAACGCTTGCCCCCTAAAGACTTTCTTCTTCTATGAGGAGCAAGTTAAGAGATAACTTTACTTTCATTGTGGGGAGTATAGTGTCCCAGTGTGAAAGAGGAAAAGGTAAATATATACCCTTCACAGTTACATTTCAAGAGAGGGTCCACTGGGGGCCCAGTGGTTATGAGATTAGCACATTGCGTTAGATTTTTTTTTAAATGTTTGTGCCTTCATATTATTGTAGTTGAAGGGTTGTTTCTAGTGAATAAACAAAGGTGTGTCATGAAGGTTTAGAAGAGAAAAAGTTATTAATAACATGACAGCAAACATCTAGGAATTTACCTTTAATTATAATTACATGCATTCTGTCAATCCAACAAAAGAGATAACTAACCTAGCATGGTACATTATTTACATTTGATGGACCTTGGATCGCAGGATGGCCTGTTGTGCTTACCTTGGATCGTAGGACGACCTGCTGTGCTTGAGGAGATCTATTGAGTCAAGTACATCAACATCAAAATAAAAATCAAATGGAAATTGTAGTTGTGATACCTGTGCCGGTGGCACGTAAAAAGCACCATCCAAATGTGGCTGATGCCAGTGCTGCCTTGATTGGCTTCTGTGCCGGTGGCACGTAAAAAAGCACCAACCGATCGTGGTCATTGCCACCCTCCCCTGGCCCCTGTGCCAGTGGTACATAAAAAGCACCCACTACACTCACGGAGTGGTTGGCGTTAGGAAGGGCATCTAGCTGTAGGAACACTGCCAGATCAGACTGGAGCCTGGCGCAGCCTTCTGGCTTCCCAGACCCCAGTCAAACCATCCAACCTATGCTAGCATGGAAAACAGACGTTAAACGATGATGATGATGATGGATATTTGTCCTCATCTTGTTAACACAACATTTCAGCTGATATACCCTCCAGCCTTCATGATGTGTCTTGGGGAAATTTCAAACCTGGGTTCTCATTCCTAAGGTATTTTTCAATGTTAATATCATTATTATTATTATAATTATTATTATCATTATTCAGGTCAGTACCTGTCAAATGTAAATAATGTAAATAATGTACATAATTCCTCAACTCTTAAATATAGAACTGTATAACCTAGCATGGGTCTGGAACTTTCTGCTTCTTCCCCTCTTTGTTGACCACATGCCACATGGTCACAGCAGATGAAGAGATATCTCATAGAGAAGGGGACTGACTGGGGATGGGACTCAGGAACAGACCAACAAATGATGAATGCAGCAACATACTGCAACAGTGCATGCCCCTCAACACCGGACCAGATTTGGACCCAAGGATATCAAAAATTGATAGTGTACCTGAATATTTTGACATATCAGGCACATTAAAGCAGTGTCAATAACTATTTAAGGACCAGCAAATTCTCAGAGCCCAAGAAAAATATCCTTAAAGATTATAGAAAACCAATAAGTACAGGGTACTAAGAATGTTATTATTAAAGATCAAGGCAGAGAGCTGGCAGGATCATTACCACGTTGGGCAAAATGCTTAGTGGCATTTCATCCATCAATGTTCTGGGTTCAAATGCCACCAAGGTCAACTTTGGGGCCGATAAATAAGTACTAGCAGTGGTGTTGATGTAATTGACTAAGCCCCTTCCCCAAAACTGCTGGACTTGTGCCAAAATTTGAAACCGATATTATTATTATTATTATTATCCTTATTATTATTATTACCATTATTATCATTATCATTATTAAGGTGGTGAGCTGGCAGAATCGTTAATGCGCTGGACAAAATGCTTAGCAGTATTTCGCCCATCGCCACATTCTGTGTTCAAAAAATTCTGCTGAGGTCAACTTTACCTTTCAGGGTCGATAAAATAAGTACCAGTTGAACACTGGGGTCGATGTAATCAACTCATCCCCACCTCCACCAAGCTACCCTAGTGGAAAAACATTTGAAATAATAATAATGATAATTATTATTATTAATTATATTATTACACTCACAACAAGAGATATTCAGCAACAGTACTTTGGAGTAAAGATTGTTTGCTAACATAACATGGCAGTCCTGGTTTAGGACGAATGTAATTTAGCCCCAGGAGACATTATTTTTCAATATCTGCTGAGGCGAAGGTAGAATATTTCAACAGAATTAATAGTCAACAACTTGAGATGTTCACTATTATTATTTTGACAGAATCTAGCAATGGATTTGTTTGGTAAGTAACTAAATATCTGGATTATGAATACACAAATTCATGTAGCATTATCCTGGATTATTCTGTGTAACTTTGATGACAATATTGTCAGCATGTGATGCAATGAATAAAGTTAGACTCATACCACCCGACTCAAGCAATCCAGATCTACTTGTCTCTTCCTTGCTCATCACCCTTATGTCTCTGCATCCAACCTCACAAAAGTCCTGCACTAATCCCGATACCCAGTCCTTCCCTCCCAGAATGTTGCTATTCTGGAACTTCCTCCTTCTTTATGCCTTTCGAGAACGTGTTGAACTTTCAAAGATTAAAGATGGACATTAATAGCATGAATCTCACTGTTCTAAAAAGGCCTGTGAGGGCCATGGACATTGCCGTTTCTCCCAGAACCAGCAAGTAAATAAAAATAAAAAAAAAATAAAAAAGTAAAATGTTCTCATGAATGAGTTTTGATTAAGGCAAAGATGTTATAAAATCTGCTGTTCTATAGAGCAACATATAGTTTCTAGAAAAGAAGAATTGTTCAAACACTTGCTTCATATGTTTCTTTTTCTTAAATGTTATCTTAAGTATTTCGTTAATGAAGTGGGGAATGGGGAAAAACAAAAATAGAATTGGGTTAGTCTTTAGGTAGCAAAAGTTAGTTCACACCTTTGCTGAAAGTAGGAATCATTCATTGAGAAAAATTTATTGGGTGATGTGTGAGAGAGAGAGAGAGAGAGAGAGAATATTGCCACCCACTCACCCATCTCTACCCTTAGGTATTTCACAATCTTGGAAAAGTGTGCAGCAAAGAGTAACATTTTTTTATGGGATTCCATGTTTGAATTCTTGTCTAGTTTTTAGTATGGCTTTTACTCAGTGGTTAATGATGATGAGTATCATAGTGATGGTGGTGGTGGTGATGATGATAGCAATATGTACTTACGTATAATTTCTAACATTCATGTAAAAAAAAAATGCATGCGCACACACACAAAATAAAAGGTAAAAATTAGTGTTTTATTTCTATATCTTTATAGGAAATTGCTTACATTCCCTTTTAGGTGTCTGCAAGTATATTACATAAAGATATGTGAAAATGATCAAGACAAACAGACAGACAAAAAACAAAAAAAAAAGACAGCATTAAGTTCAAGTATTGAGTTGCCAAATACATCTGCTGTTGATAAAGTATAGTTTTTCATGGTATTGATATTTACCATGTTAAAATAATAAAAGAACAACCCAAGTAAATTAATTAGAAAGATATAAAAATCTTATTTGACTCACAGACAGAACAGGACCATCTTTTACAGTGAAACCAACCAGCAAATAGGAAATACCGACTGTACGTGGTACTTGAAATAGTATAAATATAGTTGGAAGACAGTCAGTAACAGCTGCTGGCAGCCAAAGAATTATCATAAACACCATTATAGTTACCAAGAGCGCCAGTACCATAACTTACTATCACTACCATTATTATACTCTAATAACTACCAACAGCTACTGTAAACGATAATCATGTTCCATAGATGCTCATTCTTTCTCTCAGCCCTCTGAAAGTGTCGATTTTTCTCACTTCTCTAAGTTTGTCTCTAGCTTACGTAGGGAAAATCTGCCTCAACAAATTCCATCTAACCCATGCAAGCATGGAAAAGTGGACATTAAATGATGATGATATACATATACATATTACTAGAAGGAGAAGTACTTGCTACCTTCACAGGCCCTCTGAGGACAGTGAGATTTGATACCATGGCCTGGTTAAACTGGTGCAAGTCAAAGTGTCAAACTAAAACCAAACCCCTATAACTAGCATTCATTGACCAAGATGGCCTTTGACAGGGTACCATGTTGTTAGTGATCACCATGTTCTAGTGGTCACTAAATAGATTATGAGTTAATGAATGACTCTCAAGAACCTTGCAAACTATGTACAGAAATGCCGTCAGAAAGTTGGGAGTAACAAGTTCTGCAAGGAATATTGTTTGCAGGTTGGCATCCCTCAAAATTCCATCCTGATACCCCTATTTTCTCTCCAGCTTAGAAGGGCTATCCTTTGGAACTCTTGTATACCAGTAATCTACTTCTAATAAATGAAGGTGTCTAAGATTTATCTCTTAATATCCCTGTAAAACCCCAAACCATTCTTGCTTATGTTTGCTTCAAAGGAAGTAACGAACTTCCTAATCGAAAGGAGAAAGCTGTAATCCTTTGCTTCTATCATTCCATTTATATTCTGTGACATTTGCTATTAAAATTGATACAATGTGTTACTGATTTTTGCTGATTTATTTTGGGAATTATTCCTGAAGGGAGTAACTCAGCTTGCCTGTAAAATTCATAATAGAACAACTGCAAAAAAATCAAGGAAGAACATTTTGCATGTGTGATGTTTGTATGTCTGTTACTAATTGCATTTCATTTGTCACTATCATCTTTCTTTACATCTTTCTGGAGTGTATCTGGCTTTTTTTTTTTTTTTTTCATTATTATTATGTAATTAGTTAATAACCACACATGCACAACTCTATATTTAGAATAAATGACTGCCGAAGTTTAAAGAAAAAGACTTTTCTGCATCACTGCCATTTTTCACTATGCTCTGACAACTAGATACAATATAAGCATTTTGAATAAACAAAGCTGTTTTTAGTTATTTTTCTGCTCAATCATCAACCCTGTTGATACCAACCCACCTGAAACCGCCTCTGGCTCTGTAGTACAAATGTCTTGTTTTCAAAAGTTCTGAATTAAAATCTTCCACCAAACCTTAGTCACAATTTATGTTCCTAACATTAGCTTAATGATAACTAAGCTTATTTTACTAAATTCTTTGTTATATTTAAAATTAATTGAAAGAAACACAGAGCATCTCAACAGAAATATGGCAACAAAAGGGTTAAAGAGACAAGGTGTGGAAGCAAAACTTGGAATCAAGAAGCTTCTAAGGAAAGAAAACGAGACCCTACTGCCCTGTGGGAAGTGGCCAAGATCAATATGCAGGAAAGAAGACAATAGAAATTTCAATTAATGTACCCAATATAACCTATAGATTCACAAGAGGAGGCACAATGGCCCAGTGGTTAGGGCAGCAGACTTGCAGTCGTAGTATCATGGTTTTGATTCCCAGACTGGGTGCTGCAAGTGTTTATTGAGCAAAATCACCTAAAGCTCCACGAGGTTCCGGCAGTGGGGGGAAACCCTGCAGTACTCATTCACCACAACTCTCTCTCTCACTTTCTTCCTGTTTCTGTTGTACGTTTATTTCAAAGGGCCAGCCTTGTCACCACTTTGTGTCATGCTGAATCTCCCCGAGAACTATGGTTAAGGGTACACATGTCTGTGGAGTGCTCAGCCACTTGCACGTTAATTTCACGAGCAGGCTGTTCTGTTGATCAGATCAACTGGAACCCTCATTGTCGTAACCGATGGAGTACCACGACAACAACGACTAGGATCACAAACAGATCATCCATCAATCGGTTAATCAAACCATTCATCTATTTTAGTCGAAGAAACCACTCATCTATCAGCCAACATCAAGAACAAATTCTCTGGTGGATAGATTTAATATTTACAAAACACATCATAGAGCACACAGATTAATTCACTGCCAAATCAATACCACCAGGTAGTCTCCCTCAGGATACCGGCCAAGAAACATACAAAGAGCTTGTACAATATTTTACACTAAATGAGACCCAGTTAGGTTGGAGAGCAAAAATTTCAGAGGTTACTCTGTACACAAGATTTCTAAGAATAGGGGAGGACCTTGGTAGTTAGGTAGACAGGGTGGGGGTATGAATAAAAAGAAGCAAAAAGAATGTGGCTTATCACATAGATTAGAGAGAGATGGAGGAGAGATGAGGGAGGTAGTGAGGTGTATGTAACGGCTCAGTTGCTGAGAGATGAAGGTTTTGTTATAATATTTTTATTAAAAAAAAACTAAAGAAATGTGATATTAGAAAGTTGTCAAGAGGCTCCACCAACATTATTAGTTTCAATATTTGGTTTATTTATTTACACCTAGTTCACAGATATTTTAAACCTAAATCTAAATTTAATCATAAATCTAAATTTAACAACAAACCTGTACACTGCTCTGTGGTTTCATTATAATTTTACTACAATACAGAGTTCTTCTCAATGACCATAGAATATTCAGTTTAACCCTTTCAACCTGGAATTTTTTATTTTTGGCTTCTGTACTTATACTCTGCCATGAATGTCCCCCTTTCTCTAGTTCCTTTTGTGTTGATCTCTGCCACAAGTTCTTAGGCTTACCTCTCCTTCTATATCCATCTGGATTCCACTGGAAAGCACTTTTCACTACATTTGGTGTGATATTTGCTCCCTAATCGAAACTTCATTTGTTCTTTGCCATAGCTCCATATTGCTTATGTGTTCAGGCCATCTAATTTTAAGTATACTACGTAAGCATCTTACCAGAAAAAACAGAGTGGTACTATACTGCATCACATAGGTTGTAAAATTCTTGACTGGTACAAATATGTACCAGTGGGGCCGAAAGAGTTAAGGATGTGTAAAACAAAGGTTCTTTACCTGGCTGGTATCACTCCCTTGATAGAGATGTCAGAGGCACTGTGTGCTTAGAGGGAGTCATGATTTTTATTAGAAATAAAATATTTGAACCAGGTACAATACTTTTGATTGTTTTTCTGATTTTTCAAAACAATTTTGTCAGGATTCAGACATTAGGCATATCATGACAGATGATATGCCAAGTTCTAGTATAATTTCAATAAAACTTTAACACAAAGGCTTGATGAATCTATGCAAATATCTGAGAAGAGGCACCTGTTCAATGAATTACAATAACATTGCACAACATTTTTGTAATATTTGTGAAGGAGGTGTTTGTAAAATGTCATTCCATTAACCCTTTCATTACCAACCTGGCTGAAACCGCCTCTGACACTGTAGTACAAATGTCTTGTTTTCATAAGTTCTTAATAAAAAATCTTCCACCAAACCTTAGTCACAATTTATGTTCCTAACACTAGCTTAATGATAACTAAGTTATTTTACTAAATTCTTTGTAATATTTAAAATTAATTGAAAGAAACACAGAGCATCTCAACAGAAATACAGTAACGAAAGGGTTAAGGGGGCTGCTGAACTATAAAAGGCAAAGAACCACTGATATTACAGCTATCGATATTGTTATGAAGTTAACCAGAATATTTAGATTATCAATACCAATATCCTGTTCAGATTTATCAATAGGATAACCTCCAATAACAACATAATCATCATCATCATCATCACCAACAACAAAACTGAACACCCCCACTAAAATCTGATATTTGATTCAATCAGTTGTTTTTAATACCTGGCAGCAGACACACTGACTGATTCTTTCAGTTGAATCTTGTTTGTTTAGTTAACAAAGATAACAGCACCAGTTTGTGGTACTCTACTGTTCCTGGCACTCTACTGACCTGTTATAAGATCTGATAATATCAATGAAGTAGAGCAGTTCTCAGTGAGTGTGTAATCAACTTATACCAGAGAGAGGGAGAGAGAGGGGGGAGATGTGGAGGAGAATGCAAGGGTGATGAGGTGGAGAAGGGTAAACATTTCAGTTTATGTTAATATGCAGTGGAACTCCTTGCAGAATATATGAGAAATATAAATTTTTTTTCGTTCTCAATACATTTCTGGCAGATTCAAATGTGAACATCTAGTCACTGTTGTTTTTCATCATCAGAGAACATCTCCTTTTAGACAATGTGTCATTGATGTAATGGGTTCCATTGACGTAATAAAACTTCGAGATACTGTGGTGTCTTGACGTTATTGTGTTTCTTCGGTCAAAGTTACCCTCCCAGGTCAATGAATCTAGCAAAAGTACTGGCTCTTGTTTACAGAAGTCAGCAAACACATGATTTGTTGGTGTATGCTGATAGGAGATGCATGCAGAGCAGCAAGAATCTAAATGATAACATATCTATTCATTCTTTATATGATCCGGGCAGATTCGAATGTGAATTGGATTCTTGCTCTAAGTCCCTCAATAATAATAATAAAAATCTTTTCTACTCTAGGCACAAAGTTCGAAACCTTGGGGAAGGGGGCTAGTCGATTAGATTGACCCCAGTACACAACTGGTACTTAATTTATTGACCCTGAAAGGATGAAAGGCAAAGTCGACCTTGGCCGGATTTGAACTCAGAAATGTAAAGACAGATGAAACACCGCTAAGCATTTCGCCCAGTGTGCTAATAATCCTGCCAACTGGTCGCCTTAACGATCCTTAAAAAATCCTTTAAAATGTTTTAGCCTGAAGGCCGCGGCCATGCTGGGGCACCAATAATTTCAAATTTTGGTACAAGGCCGGCAATTTTAGTGGGGGGGAGCAAGTCAATTATATCAATCCCAATGTTCAACTCATACTTACTTTATCAAGCCTGAAAGGATGAAAGGCTAAGTCAATCTTGGCCAAATTTGAACTATGATGATGATGATGATGATGAGTGTAAAGAATGGACGAAATACTACTAAGCCCGACATGTTAACAATTCTACCTGCTCACTGCCTTAATGATGATAAATTACATTGTACCCAAGATGTCATTGACACACCTGTAACTGACAATACAACATTTCTTAATTATTTTACACATTCATTAGCTTTAACAAGCTGCTCCCTGTTGTGTGTATTTCATTTAACGAATTATTCTTCCTCCTTCTCCCTACCTACTCTTTCCTTCACGCTAGAATTAATTTAGAATACTCAAAGTTATATATTTTAATCAGCGCTAACCTATGGATCCACCGTTTTCCTGTACCATTTCTAGGTTGGGAATCTAATGTATTATAAAATTTTAAATTAATCGTACACTATGAGGCAAGTTCAATGGTTCATTATAAGGTCATCTTTACACACACACACACGTGGGACAGTGTGTGTGTTCCAGCTAAGCATCTCATAATTGCCAGGCAATTTTCACAAGAGTGCCTTCATTTCAATTTTTATTTGGTTTTTGTTATTCCATTTCAGAGCAAGTCTTCCCTAAAAGGACAGGTTTTCAGATTAGGACAGATTTCTGGAATATTTGGGACAAGTTATGTCTCAATAAAATAAGTTCTAGTTTTTCCATCTCATGCACAGATGCAAAGCTTTTTTCTAGACTGCTGCTGTTGATGCTTTGTGAGGGTTTTTCAACTGCACCCTAATGAAATTCCTTACATACACACACACACAGACCATGAGCGATATACATCCATTTTCCCTGTTGACAGGAGCTGGTATGGTTTCTACAGCTGGACACCATCCCCAACACCAACCACTTTACAGAGTGTACTCGGTGCTTTTTACGTGGCACCGTCGCAAGCTGCCAACCTCTTTGCAGTGTGCAGTATGTGCATTTTCATGACACCGGTACTAGTGAGATTGCCAAGTAACTTGCAAGGCAAGAAAAGAAAAATGCTCTCTTGACTGAGTGGGTGGGAGTGCATTTGAGAGAGGGGGGGGCGTGGTGGCTTTATGCCAGGTACTGAAAGGCTAAAATATGATGGAGGAATATCCACAGGTGTCTAGCTATACTTTCTTTAGAAGAGCTACGTGGCTAGGCTAACCACATTATATAAGGGTGGGTGGGAATAGCTGGAAACAAAATAAAAGGGTGGTGGTGATAAGGTGTCAGAGTAACTCTTAACATAAAACAAGGTGAACATAAGAGAGAATACAGACACTGGATCAGGAGGGGGAGGAGAAATAAAGAAGAGGAAAAAAAATTCAGTATTTGTTCGTGATTTTTGTCTAATAATGTTTATTTCTCAGAATACTTCAGGAAAAACTAACTTTTGAATCATAAGCAGAGCTACTACTACCGAGTTAATTATTATTGTAGCCAATGGTTTGCCAATGTTTTCCGGTACAATTTGGCAGGTTTTTCTTCACCAAACACTTGCCAACACATAACATCACTTCATCATAATAATATCACACTTTTCCTCTGCTTTATTATCTGTATTATCTTTATTAATATGTCTTCTAATAGCTTCCTTCAAATAATTACCATCCTTCTGTTTCATTATCTACTTGTACCAATCCTGTCTGCGCACACACACACATACACACGCAAGCAAGCAAGCAGACACATGCAGGCACCATACACACAAACACACCAATGCATGAACATACATTCTGCTATCAAAGACTTGATTAACTTTACTTCAAAATATCTCTTCTTATTTTTTTCCAAATAAAAGAATAAGAAACACAATGTGAACGCAAATGCTTTGGAGGTGTTTCAAAAGAAACAAAATGTAAATTTTGCACACATACAAAGACATACATTTTATAAATCTTTTATCTTTTACTTGTTTCAATCATTAGATTGCGGCTATGCTGGGGGTACCATGTTGAAGAATTTTAGTCAAATGAATTGGCTTCAGTATTTACATTTTCTTAAGCCTGCCACTTATTCTATCAGTTCTTTTACCAAACTGCTAAGTTACAGGGATGTAAACACCAATTGTCAAACGATGGTAGGGGACAAACACAGATACAACAACATGCAGAATAGTTTTATAAGACATTCATTTGATATATATACACACACGCTTCTTTCAGTTTCTGCCTGCCATATTTACTTACAAGGCTTTGGTTGGCCTGAAGCTATAGTAGAAGACACTTGCCCAAGGTACCATGCAGTGGGACTGAACCCCGGAACTATGTGATTGAGAAGCAAACTTTGTATCACAAGCCATGCCTGCGCACATATATATATATATATTATATATGTGTGTGAGAGAGAGAGAGAGAGAGGAGAGAGAGAGAGAGAGAGAGAGAGAGAGAGAGAGAGAGGTATTGGTATCCAGAAGACCCAAGATGACAGGTAAGGCGATGTAAGTGCTACAGAAGGGCTATAGTTAGACTCTCGGTTTGATAATAATAATAATATGAATGAGGAGTCTAATGTGGGCCTTGTGTGAATATGTATATATTAAATAAAATGAGACAACAAAGCCAAGGCTGTGTGGAATTTTTAGACATTCATAAAGAGAAAGTTAGTCTTACAGCAATTTCTAGGATATTAGGGATATCCCAGAAACAGCTGTAAGATTAACTTCGTCTTTATGAATGTCCTAAAACTTCCCCCCAGTCTTGGCCTTGTTGTCTCATTTTGTTTAATATATATGTGCACAGGCATGGTTGTATCACACACACACAAGCATACATATACACACAATATTTTTGATGTGACAAGCCCAAAAGTGAGTTTAAATTTTCTGTAGATTAAAGAAAGGAAATTAAGAACTTGGCTAATTACTGTTTTTAATTGTTACAATTATAATGAGAAACACCTAAAACTAACTGTGCAACATATATGTGAAAGGAATGGCTGGTTGATTAACTGATATGCGTTTATGTTTATGTGTGCGTGCATACATATTTTTGTGTGTGTGTGAGAGAGAGAGAGAAAACCTGCAAAGACCATAATCACAGCCCTTTCCTCTAGGCTGATCCAATTAAAATGCCTGCACCTCTATGTACATGCATTTACCCTTAGGTGTACTGTGCCACCTGCCTACCTGCTTGTGTGCGTTTGCATGTTGTGTATGTGTTTGTGCACATATATGCATGTGCATCTGTATGCACTCATGTGTGTGTGTGTGCAAGCACACACTTTTTAACTGTTACTATTTTATATCTACAGGTGTGGCTGTGTGCTAAGAAGTTTCTTCCCAACCACATGGCTCCAGGTTCAGTCCCACTGCATGGCACCTTGACCAAGTGTCTTCTACTATAGCCCTGTGCTGACCAAAGACTTGAGTGGATTTGGTAGATGGAAACTGAAAGAAGCCTGTTGTATATATAATATGTACGTGTGTGTGTGTGTGTGTTTGTCCCCCACTGCTGCTTGACAACTGGTATTGGTATATAAATAGATCCCCATAACAACGGCTCTGCAAAAGGGATCGACAGAATAAATATCAAGCTTAAAAAAGGTAAAAAAAAAAAGTATTGAGGGCAATTTGTTCGATTAGAATTTTCCAAGGTGGTGCTCTAGCATGGCCACAGTCTAATGACTGAAACAAACATTCCCATAAGTTAGTTATTCAGCAAAAGAGACCAACAGAATAAATACTAAACTTAAGTAAATGTTGGGTCAATTAGTTTGATTAAACTCTTCTAAGTGATGCCCCAGCATGACCGTAGTCCAACGACTGAAAGTCGTATATAATCTTAAACAGTTTCAAAAGAAACAACCAATGATTGTCATCTCTGAAAATTAGAACAACAGGTCTTATATAAACCCAAAATAGCCTGTTATTTTCATCTAAAGATCCTACATACAGGTGAACATTTCCAGTTTTCAAGTATTCTTTCGTTCAAGCTCCATCTAAGATAATCGCAATATATTTGGCACAAATTGGCTTTCAGAAATCTTACATTTGACTACACTCAATCGTGCAGTGATTTGACAGTGTGATTGAAACATGCAAGAGACAGACCAAAGAAAACTGGGAAGGAAGTAGCTTAAGATGGAACTATTTTGGTTCCATTCACAAAATGACTTTGACAGGAGCAGTTCAGCAAACTTTTCTGACAAGTGACAAATAGAATAAAAAAATGAACACTAAAGATGATGATAATGTTAACAATGGCTGGGATCTAAGAATGCTCTATGAATGTTCTTGCATAGATTTAAGATGGTAAACATGTAAATTTAAAAACAGCAATCATATTGTTTGGCTTTCAGTATCACCACACAATATAAAACAGATGAAAATACTTAAAACATCAATAAAATTAATCAGCCCATTTAGAAAGTACCTTTGAATCGTTGGGCAACATGCTGTGCTTGATGAGACCTGTTGAGTCCAAGTAAATCAAAATCAAATGAAATGGAAATTGTAGTTGTGGCCGTTAACAGTGCTGGTGGCACACAATAAGCACCATCCGAATGTGGGTGGTGCCAGCCCCTTCACTCCGACTGGCTCCTGTGCCAGTGGCATGAAAGAAGTACCATCTAAATGTGGTTGATGCCAGTGCTGCCTGACTGGCTCCCATGCTAGTGGCATATAAAAAGCACCAACTACACTCTAGGAGTGGTTGGCATTAGGAAGGGCATCCAACCATAGAAACCTTGCCAGATCAGATTGGAGCCTGGTGCAGCTGCTGGCTCTCCAGACCTCAAACTGTGTAACCCATGCCAGCATGGAAAACAGACATTAAACAATGATGATGATGATGAATGCATAGAACTTAAAGATAAACTCAGTTTAATAGTTTATTGCAAATCTTTAAATATTGGTCAATGCAACCATTTTGCAACTATAAATCTAAACAAGCTGTGACATAGCACCAATGCAACATAGAAATTCATCTGCCCCACACAATATTGCCAAACTTGATAAATTATGTAGTCAATGAGTTTGTCCATACACTCAACACACAAAGTGACAAGTGCTTATGAGTAAGAACACAATACCAAACGAAAGTCTAAAATGGTCTGCAAAATCAGACACAAAAGACAGAAAAAAAAAAGCAAAAACCATTGCAGTTATTATGTCTCAAACTTTAGCAATATCCAGACTGTATTCTTTAAATCATGAGATTTAAAGAATACAGCCTGGATGTTGTTGAAGGAAATTTTGGTTTTTTGAATTTTTCAAAACATGTGCTTTATTTAGTTGCTCTGATCAGCAAATAAATGAGAAAAAGATTATGAATATAACATTGATAAATAACTTTATAAATTGTAATGAAGGTAGTTGGGACAGTGCCTTGCTTGAGATGGCAGACGGGAAAGAAGGAAGTCCTGAGAAATACAGGTAAGACAACAGAAGAGGGTGAACGCTTGAGGGAGAGAGAGAGAGATGGCACAGGGTTGATGTGTTCCAGAGAAATACAAAGCTGTGTGTATTATCTCATAGTTACAAAAGGATTTTGTGTGTGTGCAAGCATGCGTGTGTATATATACACACACACTACCTGATAAGTAAATAAAAAAAAATACACAGAATAGAGAGAGTTGATGCTGGGAAGATGAACAGAGCAACGTAACAGCATGTCTACCAGAAACACTACTGCATGCGATTACAAAAATACCACTGTTATACACACATCATGGTTTACTACTACAGAAACACTCCTGTTTACTACAACACAAACCCCATTGTTGTAAACACCACCACCAACATCATCATCGTTTAATGTCCGTTTTCCATGCTAGCATAGGTTGGATGGTTTGACTGAGGACTGGCAAGCTAGGAGGCTGCACCAGGCTCCAATCTGATCTGGTAAGGTTTCTATAACTGGATGCCCTTCCCAATGCCAACCACTCCGAGAGGGTAGTGGGTGCTTTTTATGTGCCACCAGCACAGGAGCATCGATCATGTTTGGATGGTGCATTTTACATGTCACCGGCACAGGAGCCAGTCATGGGGTACTGGTATCGATCACATTCAGATGGTGCTTTCAACATGCCACCGGCACAAGAGCCAGTCAGGGGTACTGGCATTGACCATGATCGGTTGGAGCTTTTTATGTGCGACTGGCACAAGAGCCAGTCAGGTGGACCTGGCATCGACCACATTCGGATGGTGCTTTTTACATGTCACTGGTGCAGGAGCCAGTCTGTGCTTATAATGGTAGAACTTTACAAATAAGAAATGATAAAAAAAATTCCTTAACTGCTGGACATGAAATGCAGGAGATAGTTCTATGAGAAAAGAAACCAACTATTTGTATCAATAAGGACATTTTGCCGTGTCTTCACCCTTGAAAAAGTTGTCTTATGGTTTAATCAGGAGTTAGGGGATGTGCCCATGACCTCTGCAGGTTCCCTGAGATATGGAACATCAATATAGAGAACAACTACTGGAAATATATGGTCAGAAAAAGGATTCCAGAAGTTTGATATTGTGGGGAAGAAGGACTGGATGAAGTGGTAAATGAAAGAAAAGTGTGAGTGATGAGAGGAGATGGCACAGATGTGAGGACTGGGTGGAGGTTGGGTGTAACTAGAAGGTTTAGAAGAGTAGAGACCATTGTAGTAGTTGTACAATAAACAGAAGGAGGAGACACTCCATGATGGGCTACAAATGGAAAATGGCAAACTGAACACATAGGGTGGGGACAACACACTGACATTTAGAAACATCATCATTCTTCAACAGCCAGCTTCCATGCTGGCATTGGTTGGACAGTCTCACAAGATCCTCTGGGTCTGAAGACTGCAGCAGGCTCCAATGTTTGTTTCGTCATGATTTGATTTCTACGGCCGGATACTTTTCCAGACGCCAACCAGTGTAAAGAGTCTATCGGGTGCTTCTTTTCATGGCACCAGCAACTGGGCGACACTAAGATCCTATTCTACTGATAGGGACTACAGTAGAGGAGGCAGCTTTATGCTAAGAGATGAAAAATTAGAGTATGAAAGAAGGGATTGGAAGCAAACGGGTTTCTTGATGTAGATGAGCTACATGGCTATGACACATATACACACACCCACATCATCATGGTTTTAGTGTCCACTTTTCCAGGCTTGCATGGGTCAGATGGAAGTTGTTGAGGCACATTTTCCCTTTGGCCAGATGCCATTCCTGTCACAAACCCTCACTCGTTTCCAAGCAAGATAATATTTCCCTACAGTCAGACAAATGACAGCTTGTATGAGGTTGAACACATACAGCCATCATGTGATGTCAGGATAAGTAAACTTAAATACACACATGTATATATAATGGGCTTCTTTCAGTTTCCATCTTATTCACAAGGTTTTGGTCAGCCCAAAGCTATAGGACACTTGTCTAAGGGTCTGAACCTGAAACCACAAAGTTGGAAACTAAACTTCCTATACATACAACCATGCCTCTCTCTTTCTCATATATATATATATATATATATATATATATATATATATATACATGTGTGTGTGTGTGTATAAATATATACAAACACACATACATACACATATATGTATGCCCAAGTTTGTGTGAAGGTTTACAAAATTATGCAGAGATACGAGAGTACACGGCACTTCACTGACTGCAGCCCAATTACAAACGGTGCAATCATCACTTTTGTAACTGGGCTACAACCAGTGAAGTTTAACATTTCTTGTCAACAAACATCATCCATCTCTTCCTCTGGAATGGA